>NW_006916082.1:259226-268621 GCF_000464535.1 Endocarpon pusillum Z07020
ATTGTATCTTATTTTGAACGCCCTTGAATCTTCTTCGGAGTCGCTGCTCAGGGACGTCGAATTGGCGCGCTGTTTTCGCGATATTAGGGAATTCGGCTTCGTTTAATGCGTAAATAGCATCATTGATTCTATCCTCAATTTCTTGATAGGATTCGGCCATTTTTCGTTGAATGGGAGCGCGTTTTGTGTGGCCGTACGAATAATTGAAAAAATCTATCGTTGCGCTGCGTTCTATCGTTGCGCTGCGGTGCACTAAGCTGCAAAGCTTAGTGCAACTGAAAGTGCACGGTTAGTGTCATTTCATTGCAAGATTCATTATGCGTCCATCATGTGAAAGGCGACACTCATTAGAGAGTTTTACTCAAGACTAAGAGATCTTGAAAGCGGCTGCTAGCGCTCTTAAATTTCGGGACGTACGACTAAATAGCTTGGGCCGGAAATCACGCCTAGTCGAGTGATATGGGTCGCCAGTGGAGTGATATGCTGGCTCTATCAGTTTTCCTCAAGGGATAACTTTGATCATTAATGCCTGTCGTATCACCGCCAAGTCAGAAGTTTCAGAATTCACGAAGGTACAGGGTACCCTGTCTTGATCTATTGACTTCCACCTTACTTTTCTAAGATCAGAAGTTGAAAAGGTAATTGACTTTCTAATCGCAAGTAGCTACAGAAATTATATGGCTAAATCGATGACGTGTTGGTGGTTAGGCTGAGTAGTCAAGTACGGTCACGTGCAGACACCATCATCTACTACGTACAATGACATCAGGCATGTACTAGTAATGTCAGTAGCGCACTAGATCTTTCGTTCTACGCGAGAAACGGTGGCTTCAAGCGTACGAAATCTGGTCAATTGAGATGCGTATCCACAGGGCTATGCGCTAGCTGGCTTGGGGACCTACCGACAAAGTTACTTACGCCTGATACTTACCAGGCGAAGGGGTAGCTAAAGAGATGAGCTACGTGCCGTTAGTGGAAATGACAGTTACTCTACCAAATGACCACCCTACTAATATCGTGGCGGCCCTACCATGCATGCGTTTCGCGAACTCTCATCCGTCTCGTCGTGGCAACTGTTGATCATCCTTTCTTTCTGCTCAATATGCCGCCGTTGGCCGCCTCGGTTGGCCGCCGCCGCTGTTGTTCTTCTTGTCGTCACTCCCTGCCCTCCAGGCCGAAGCTGAATCCTCAGGCGATTCAAGCGGCCAGCAGAAATCATGGGCCATCAATTGCTCTTTCTCGTGCTAGTTGTGACTTATGCGGCTACCGCCGCAACCCAAACTCCGCCACACGCGTCGAGTTCGAACCCCACGGTGTCCATGGGGGAAGGGTTCCGGTCTCCCACTGTATCCTACTCATCGGGTAGAGATGCCATCTGCGTTGCCGGCTTGATCCCCGTCCCTGTTGTCGCTACCAACATCAGGCAGTTGCTCTCGGCGCCGACAGATCAACCCAGCACGACCGAGTTCATCCAAGAGCTGCTCCAAGCCGGCTCCACCCTTGTGCAAAGATCCAATGGAGGCAGTTTTACAGTCGCGGACACTTTTCGCATTAGCGCGCGACTGTGCTACCCTTCAAACCTGACTTCCGCTGCAAAAGTTCAGACAATTCAGCTACTCACTCATGGTGTCGGCCTAGATCAGTCATACTGGGACATTGCGCCCGGCTTCAGCTACGTCGATGCATCTGCGCGGGCGGGCTACGCGACTCTTTCCTACGACCGTCTCGGGGTCGGGCAGTCGGACCATCCGGACCCGGTCCAGGTCGTGCAGGCTTTTACCGACGTGGAGATCGAGCATGGACTGGTACAGATCCTCCGGATGGGCGGACTGGCTAAGAAAGCGTTCAGAAATGTCCTAGGAGTGGGCCACTCATTCGGTTCTATCGTCAAGATAGGCACGACAGCGAAATATCCAGAGGACTTTGATGCCGTCATCCTGACCGGTTTCGCCAACGCGCTGCAAAACCTTCCGTATACCATCCTAGCCAACAACCCCTCTCTGGCAAGACTGAACCATCCGGCCCGGTTTGGCACTCTGCCAAACGGATACCTCGTGCATGCAACGCCCACAGCGATCCAGCTTCCTTTTTTCCGATATCCATTCTTCGACCAACGAGGTAACTACATTGCCACCTAACCCCCCTTCCGCTCCCAATTAAACCCCAGCCCCACTAACCCAAGTTCCCTCTAATATAGTCTTCGACTCCCAAGTCTCCCGCAAACAAACCTACGCAGTTGGCCAACTCCTCACCCTCCCCGCCATCCTTGGCCCATCCCGCTTCTACACTAACCCCCTCTTCGTCCTCATCGGCCGGAATGACTTCCCCTTCTGCCTCGGCGACTGCACCATCCCAAACGACCTTGCCGCCGCGGTCCAACCAGCTCTGTACCCTGCCGCCGACGTGGCGAGATCAGGGAGCTTCATCGTGGAAAACTGTGGGCACAATATTAATGCGCATTTCGCTGCCTCGGAGGCATTTGAAAGGATGATTAGATTTTTGGACGGAGTTGGGATTTAGGAGAAGCTGGGGAACTACGCGATTTCTGCTAAGAGATCATGGGGAGTGTAACACTATTGATTTACCGGGGTCCATTTTCCTACCATGTATACTTACCACAGACGACAGGCAGGCAGTGTACAAAACGGTAGAAATTGTCTTAGCGCATAGATATCCCCTGCTTACCAGGAGGAGGCCCTCTTAAAGTAATGCTAGGGGAGCCATCAAAGTGCACTTAGACTCAGCCTGACCGTAAGATTGCTTAGAGTTACTACGTATGATAGTCAACATATATCTTAAAGTAAGGTTATTATTTATCTTGAGTGTTGAGATATCGTAATCAGTAACTTATGACAGTTGGGTACGTTACCGATCAAAATGTGGTCCAAGTGCGCTCGGGCTGTGGTCGCCTGAAAACACACTGCTGCCTACGTAGTAGATCCGTGTTAGATCCGTGTCTGGGGTGAACCTCCTGGTTGGGCTGGAGCTGGGGCTGGGGCTGGGGCGAGCGAGAGCGGCATCACCCTAGACCTACATCGGCCGTGAGTCCAGGGCAGATTTTCCCATTCCTTAACAGATCGACGTTTGACGATGAACATCCAATAAGGAGCAGATGGCCAGAGCAGATAAAAATCTATCCAAGACTCATTGCAGAACCAGGACTACATCGTTGGAGTCCTGATTTCGTTGACGACTCTGCTAGATATCTTATTTCAGGTGCTAATGGCCACTATCAGCACACCACGCACCCAGTCACCCACACCACAGCGTGTTCAATCCCCGACGATCACCTTTTCACCATCTAGTACTCCGTCTTCTTCAGTACGTCCTTCCGTCGACATTCCGCGACTTGATACGCGGTCGACGTCTCCTGCGCCTGCCAATGCATCTCAGCGCCGGAACAGAGCAGCGCTGCGGGACTATTACAACCTGAAGTCCAGAGCCCCCCCTCCTCAACAGAACCTGTCTAGAGCGGCATCCATTACTAGCGCAACAAGCAATGGCACTGCGTCCACTCTTGCCGCACTCGAAGACTATCCACTATCCCCGACTTTCAGGTCGCAGCTAGATGAAGAAAATTTTGATGCCGAAACCTATGTCCAAGAACTGCTGAAGTCCTCAAACCTCAGAACGGTGCTTAAAGCAGAAGGATCACTGGTGTCAGAGATTAAGAATCTCGATGGCGAACGGAAAGCTCTTGTCTATGATAACTACAGCAAGCTAATCACAGCTACTCAAACCATCGGCACAATGCGGAGAAGCATGGACGAGGCCGGAGGGGGAAGTCTTCAAACTACTAGCATGCTGGGGCCAGCAGTCGATGCCGTGGCTAAATCCGTTGCAGAGTTGAGCAGAGGAATTGGTGGCAGGGATGTCAGCCAAGAACGAGAACGAAAGGCTGCTGTGAGGGAAGAGAGATCCAAGCGCGAGACAGTGAGATGGGTGCTTGGCACGCCTGCCAGGTTGCGGGCCAGTTTGGAGGTGGGAGATCGAGGCGCAGCAGAAGCTGACTGGAAAGAGGTGCAGGGACTTCTCGGAAAATGGAAAGACGTTCGAGGATCGGCTGAGCTGAAGGCAGCTTGTGAAGAGGTCATGTCGCCAACACTACCAGATGGGGATTCAGCTGGTTGACGTCCTATTGTGAAGTATCAGACGGAAACCCACCTGACCTGGACTATTCGTACTATCAAGGACGATATCTGGCATCACCACTCATCCAGCCGGGCTCGGACAATCTTAATTACCCGAAACCGAATTCAGGCACGCACACGAGTCGTGTCCAAGATCTCCACCACAACCATACCCTCGTTCGGTAGAGATCCTACCAAACAAAAGGGAGAGCCGAGTGTGGCTCGCTATCAAGAATAGACCGCAAATCCCTATCTTCGCTTCAGGCTTATGTGTTGTGTGCATGCCACACGCATCCGTGCTACGAGGTCCCAAGTAAGCAATTGCTGAGCCGCGGAAAGATTAATTGGAGATGATGCAGAGACTTCAACACCAAAACCTATCTCCTGCTTTCGAATATCGATACACTGTCCGAGTAAGGTATACCAGCCTTGCTCCTTCTCGAAGTCGCCCGACGTAGGTGGTTAGAGGCTGGTCGTTACTTGCTCATCCGACTTGCCTGTCATGGCATATGATCGACTCCTGGAGGATGGTATGAAATGAACACTGCTTTGAGATGGAAGACTTCTATGTGCTCAGCGCTCTCCAGACCTGAGTTGATACGTACTATATGAATTTCATGGGTATCTGGCCTAGAGATTGAGCGAGAGACTGAATGTTATATACACTTGATATGCAAAACAGCAATCGAGGACATCATAAAGATCGCGCGCGCAGCAGCCCGTTATATGGACCCATTACCGCCTCACATTATCTTCCAGTCGCCCGACGCAGGGAAGGTGCTGGCTATGCTCGCTCACGCATCGCACCGTCTGCCTTCGCTCATCCCGGTCCATCATTCACCTGAACCATCATCGTCGTCCTCCACCAGCCTAACCTCCATACCCAACATGTGGTAAATTCCGAAAAAATCATTCATGCAAATTGGAAGGCTGCCTCGGCCACTTCAAGCCGAAATCCGCATCCTTCAAGCTCCACTTCCTCGCTTTATCATGTTCACTCACCGTGGCATCCACACTGCCCTTCCTCACACTCGAACTAATGCTCCCAATCCCCCGGGCACCCTGCCTCCCGAGACTGACCCTCCTCCCACCCTCTCCCACCACTCCAATCGGGATCGGCCCCAGCCCTCCCTGCGCACTCACACTCCCGTCCCTATTCAGCTCTTGAGCCACGGCATTAGATTCCTGCTTCGGCATCTTCAACCCGAAGTCCCCATGTACGAAACTCCAGCGCTTAGCTGGATCCCGCTCGGTGACCGTCTTATCCACGCTGCCCCTCCTCACCGTGCTACTGATACTCCCGATGCCCCTTGGCACCCGTCCCTGGCCGCCCTGCATGCTGACGCTGCCGTCTTTGTTGAGTTCTTGGGTGACTGCATTGGATTCTTGTTTGGGCACTTTCAGGCCGAAGTCGCCCATGGTGAAGGACCATTTCTTGGACGGGGAGGGTGGTGAGACGGTGCTGTCGATCCGGCCGCGGTAGGGGGACTCGGCTAGGGATTTACGGCGCGAGCCGTCGGTTGGATCTTGGGTCGCGGAGACGCCGAGATGCGAGACGTTGCCGTAAACGATACCTTTCTCTGCTGCTTTGAACTCCTTAGCTCTGTATTCGTCGTGGTGGTGCTCAGGCTTGTCTTCTTGATGATCGTGTTTTTCGTGCTCGGTCTTGTCTTTGTCATGGTGACGGTGGTGATGGTGCTCTGGGGCGGTTTCGTTGCGCGGTCCGACGTCTGAATCTCGTCTGACGTCGTCGTGAGTACCGAGACTGGTAGCTGCAATGATATTGCTCTGGTGCGCTGTCTTTGCGTCTGTGGTAGCTTTGTTGCTCTGCTTCAAGTCCAATGAGACTGCCGTTTCTGTGGGTGGCACAGGCTCGACCTCTTTCACATTTTGCTTGTGCTTTCCGATACCTATTTCTGCGAGGATGTTGGTGCGGTGAGCTGTCCTTGAACCTTTGGTGGCCTTGTCAACGTTCGCTGGGTCTGATGCTGAAGCAGCTTTACGGCGTGATGCGATTTGAGGATCTGTGGTGTTCTTGCCATGTTCGATGCTTGTACCTACAACAACGCTGGTGTGCCCCGCGGTGTTTTTATTTGTGGCAGTTTCGCGGCCAGCTCCAAGACCTGAGCTTCTGTTGGCTTCATCTTGCGGTCTCAGAGATGATCCAGTTGCTGCTTGATTGCGCTGTTCAGCGTGAGTGGCCCCTGGTACGGGACCAATATCTGCACCGGGTGAGGTCTTGGTGGGCTGCATGCGGTCTGGAGCAGACAGGACTTCGCTGCGCATTCCTGAAGATGTATCCGCGCGAGTTGGGTGACCAGGCGTCAGATCCAGCCCTGTTGCAGGCTCATGCTGTGATCCGAGAGCTGAAGCTGCTGAGATCTCCGTCTGCGATCCAAGGGCTGAGCTCGTGTTGACCTCGCCGTGGGTTCCAGAGCTCGGTGGAGAAGTGACCTGGTCATAAATCTTATGAAGCTCGTCCTTGGTGAATCCGATCTTGTCTGCCATCGTCACCACCTGCAATTTCCAATATAATGATAATCAAAATCCGAAAGTAAACATAGATGACTCAAGGCAGACTTGAGAGAAAGGAGTTGAGAGCAAACAGACCCGCCCCAGCAGGCGGCCACCGTCGGCTCTGAAGACTCTATGGTGAGTTTCGTACCTCAGACCCCTCCCCCGCAAAACGTCACCCATGTCGATTTGCTAGGGGTTCTAACCACGAGGTACCACACGGAGGTGTACTACGGTATGAGGCATAAGTATTGTTAGTTCACCTTAGTAATTTCGTCATTTAACACCCCTCTTACAGATACTCCTGCTGCACTTGTACAAACTCAACGCGTTCAGCTTCTTCGACTACTATTCTATCTCTTTCTACATGATTCGCCCAAATTCGATATATTTTTATGGATTCTATGGAATTCATCGGGCTATCTCCTAGGACTGCTCGAATCAATGCCAGCAAGATGTCAGGCAGTCATTGATGCTGATGGAATGCACACTCGATACTAAGCGGAATGACTAGTCCTAATCGGACGAATTTGTAGCATTCTGTCTTGGCATTTACAAGCTGTTACTGGAGCGAACTAACAATACTTATGCCTCATACCGTAGTACTTTACCCGCAGCCGGACTGTGCTAGCAATCCACTGCGGCGCCAAACTACTAATGGACTAAGTTTCCTTACGTAGTAAGTATGGCTTGGCTACAAGATATATCACGTGACTTTGGCTTGCTCGCCCCCTTGGTTTTACCCTCGCTCGATTTCTCCGAGGATTGGGCAAGGAGACATTATGTAAAGGTTTGATATGTATGGAAGACTTGATATACTCGTGTGCAATACGCACATAATATGTGATATGATGAAGGGGATGGGAAACGGCGTAAGAATACAGCCTTGGTAAGAGGATGGCACTGTCCTGCACACAAGTGGTAAGAGAAAAGGGACACATCAACCACTCCGCCAAAAGGACAGCGCCGCCGATGGGTTTCGGACCACACTTAATTCATGTACCCCTCATTGACTGGTAAGAGATCGAATATCCTTTCTTTTTCAGAAGCGCGTTCTTGTAGTATGCCTTGCTGCGCCTTGGGTTTGCTGCGCCTTCTGTTCATCATGACCCTAATGAACGAGCGAGGATCTTACCAATTCTGAGCCACAGACGTAACTTGTGAACGATCAGCAGGTTGAGAAGCACATATTCAAGTATGACAGTCTATATATGATTGAACAAAGATCCATTTACCTTATCATCAATCTGTCATTCATCTACCACCTAAGATATCATGACTATCACTCGAAACACTACCCGATGGAACTGCGAGGCCCTGATGGCGCTCGGAGCGTTCTACCTCACCATGTTCTTCGGCAACTACACCCTTATGAGCTTCAATTCGGGAAGGAAATCAAATCAGATTGCCTTATTGGATATTTGCATCGAGATGTTAAAAGACAATGTACGTCACAACAGTCAAGCTTCTTGATTTTTAGATCAAATGTTGTGCATGCATCGGCTTACCTAACCATATGGCGGGACAGTCGACTCTACCATTTGATGGAGCTGACAAGTGCTCCTTTTATCTGAAATCGCCCCAGATTTCTGATTCATTCCAGCTTCTGTTGGAATCACACTTTCCTCCATTGACTAGGTTCCCCGGAATGAAGAATTTCGTTTGCTGGATTGTCTTACTACATGTTCCCGCAACCCTCGTGCTCACTCTTTCGACCTCCTTAAAAGAATTCAAGTCTCGTCGCGCATTGTGGTCTGTATACCTGATAATCAGTCTGACACTTACGGTTTACTCCTTCTATCGGTTCCTGACATCGAATTACTGGGAACTCCATTTTGCGACAGCATATATGTGTCAGATCCTGGTGATACTGTTCACATTGCACATGGTATACCACAGAGAAGAAGTCCAGGACAGTCCTCCACTAAGCCGAGTCTTGTTCCGAGCTTTTTTCCCAAGTAATGGGGAAGATGGGGGTAATAGTGGAACCAATCCGTCCAGCACGCCCAAGGGGTCACCTGAGATCGTCACGGCTCTTCAAGATGAACCGATAGTCACCAGTACTGCAAAAGGGTATGATCCCGTGGATAGAATGGAACGAGGAGAACTGCGAGCAAAAGCAGCGACTTCGTGATGTGTCAGTTATGCAGTGCAAGATCATTGGATTGTTACAGCCGGAGTTTTAAGGAGGGTGGATCTCTCTGCTGATGTACTCACCAATAAATTCTCCTATTCTCGCAGATTTCCCTTTGAGACCACTACCATCCATCTCAATGTAATTTGCAATTTGCTCCCCACTGTCAAAATTCATATTGGAGACGTCCGAGAGCAGATGTAGGCTGCGTAATGCCTAGGCGAGGAGTGACAGACAAAATCAAATTAGTTTGAATAAGCTAGAGATATATACCAGATAGTTTGAGATGAAGCATAGTTCTTGCGGCCTAAATTTGGTCTATGCCGCAATACTAACGCACTACTCCTCATAGCATCACAAAGTCAAATCGGAGCCTGAGTCTACCTGTGGCCTATTGAATATGCCGCTGCGCAGCGTTCGGAAACAGCACAACCGTAGCAACCGTACCAATGGTACAGTGGTACGGAACAGCAGTTCTCGCCGTTCCAACGGTACAAAACCAGGTCTTCTGTACCGTAGCAACCGTACCAGTACCGAAATAGGTAGTAAATATAGATAGCTTGGTGTTGAGAATCAAGAGAGGAGAGGCGGGGGGGGGGGGCTGCCACCCCCTTTTT
>NW_006916082.1:268772-282946 GCF_000464535.1 Endocarpon pusillum Z07020
GGGGGGGGGGGGGGGGGGTCTGCCACGCCTTTTTTTATTGCCAAGTAGAAGAATAAATATTCGAATTCGCGTATTTTCTGCTTGATATATTAGTATCTTACTCTCAATATGGATAATTCTACCCATTCAGCGTTCTCTTCGCCTCCAACGGATATCCTTGACGTCGATAGCATCTCTATAGATGAGATAGAGTCCCCTGAACCCTCTGCCTCCGCTAGCACCTCGTTATCGCTCCACCGTGGCCGTCATTCAAGGCCGACAACTGTATCCCCTCATTTTTTTGGGTATTCGTTTCGAAATGACGGAATTTCGTATACTATTCGCGAGAGAACAGCTGTTAGAAAGGGCGGTAGACCCTCTCATATCTGGCGGCATGGCACAGAGCTCTATTCGCTGAAACAGCGCTCTGTTAGCTGGATGTGCAATCTCTGTTGGGATAAGGGCAGCGCTATTATTATGTCTGGGGGCAATACAACAAGGCCTATTAGGCATTTGCTTGAGAAGCATCGAATTCGAAGCGACGGTCAAATAGAAACTGGCGAGAATAGTGAGGCAGCGCAGGCAGCTCCTATAGCAAAATCAGTTCTACAACAGCATATTGAGGGCGCTCAACAACGTCCTATAGCAAAATCAGTTCTACAACAGCATATTAAGGGCGCTCAACAACGTCCTAGCCAGCTTACTGTTAACGCAGTTTTGCTTACTCTTATTCAGTGGATTGTGCTTGCTCATATTGCTCTTAGTTGCATTGAATTACAAGCGTTTCGAGATCTTCTGAAGCTGTTAAATCCGTCGATTTGCAGTTATCTCTATAGCACAGGTAAATCCGTACGAAATTTGATCCTGCGAGAATTTCAGCAACGTTGACTGCGCGTTATTGATGAGCTACACAGCGCGCATAGCAGAATTCATCTTTCTTTTGATCTGTGGAGCTTACCAAATTCGTTGCCCTTGTGTGGCGTTATAGCTTATTATTTAATAGCTGATTTGCAGAATAGAGCTCTCCTTATAGGTCTCAAAAGAGTACAAGGCGCTCATTCTGGTGAGAATATCGCTAAGGCAATTATACGGGTTATTCAAGAGTATGATATAGCTGACAGAGTGGGTTATTTTCAAGCCGACAACGCAGGGAATAACGACACCTGTATCAAAGCGATTCTTAAGGAGATCTCACCTTCTTCGACTGCGAATCAACGGCGTTTACGTTGTTATGGGCATATTATCAACCTTGCTACCAAAGCCTTCTTGTTTGGCGATGATTCTGACGCGTTTGAGCTCGAAATCAACACTCTCGAGAAGCTCAAGCTCGAAATTCGCCATGAACGCGAATTGCTGGCCCTATGGCGAAAACGAGGACCTATTAGCAAGCTCTATAACCTAGTTATTTGGATTCGAAGGAGTCTGCAGCGCAGGGAGAGCTTTATAAGCTTATCAAGAGATAATACGACTTTGAAGCGTGAGTATTCAAATTCTATGCATCAAGTAACTACTGATTTGACTATAGAACTAATGGTTCTCTTTGATAACGCAACTCGCTAGAATTCGACGTATCTTATGCTCCATTGCGCTCTCAAGCTTCGTCCTTAAATAATAACGATTTGTGCGATAAATATCAATGATCTTAAGGAGGATACGCTCTCTGTAGAAGAGTGGGATAAGATAGAAGAGATCAAGAGCATCCTAACGCCATTCTACAAGGTTACAAAGTGACTCAAGGGCAATGCTGTTGAGGGCTACTACAGTTCTATTTAGGAGGCGCTGCCTGCGGTTGAGCTGTTGCTTTAGCATCTTGAGAAGCTTAAAGAGATATACAAACCGTTTCGTTCCACTGTCTCCGAACGCTGCCGCTGCGTAGTGAATAGAGTTAGTGATTTCTTCCTTACTCAAAATCTTGCTGCTCTAACTTACAAAGTTCTTCCTTCTTCCCTTGAGGCTATAATATAAAAACTCACATCAACACACTTCAGTAGGCAAAAGCAATAATAGCTCAAATAGTACAACAGATGGGGCTTACGGCTTTTTGACCATGACGTCGATCATGCTCGCCTGACTTGCCAGCTCCAAGGGAGCGGATTGGAATTTGAGTGGTGGGCACTTGATGGCTTGTGTTTCTTTGTCTTGTCTTCTTACCCAAATAGGCACACCCAGCATCGATTTCTCCAGCTTCCAGTAACTGCTATCTTTACAATCACTCAATCAGGACATTGCAACAAAGTTGTCGTTAGGCTTACTCGCCAAGGGCATCTGTTTATGATTTGTCGTATGTTGCTTACAAGCAGCAGCAAGGTAGGTTTCGCAAATCGATGCCGCTTTGCGATGCATGGCAGAGACGCCAGTGAGAATGATAGAGTAACCATACTATGTAGGTGCCCCTCTAAATTTGGGGGTAAGCCCTAAGGAAGTGGTCCATAGCTGTTGGGGTTTAACCGAAGTGATGCCATCCTCCAGGCTAGTCTTGACCTAGAGCAGCCCCTTATTTATCCCTCTTCTGAGGTTGTTCGAGTGTTCCGTAGTTAGGCACCGACTGCCTACATTATGCTCACACATGAAAACTGAGCTCTTGTCACGTCTATTACATTCCGTACATGGGAGCACCTGGAATGTAAAATGAGCAACAGGAGATTGAAGACACAGTCAAGACACCTTGAACTGTGCATCAGCGATGTAAGCAACTTGATCTCAAGGCCACTCAACTGAGTTCATTTCTCGAGGGTCTCGAGTATTCTATAGGTAGTAACCGGAGTGTATACTAGGAGTGGCTGATCATTGAAACGGAGAACCAGGTGGTAGAGTATTCTAAGAGTACGAAAAGTGGTGGAATGCGCATGAGTGGATCAGAATTGCAAGCTTAAACTGTCAGCGTATGTAGTTCAAAGCTGCGTGATCAATCTTAACCTAACTTAGTGAGCTTGTGAGCTTTTAAGAGAGATTTCACTCCTTGGTTGTGAGATTTCTATCACTCCGAACTATCCTTTCCCAAACGAGATCAGCGATCACCGCCCGTGATTTTCCTCCTGCTTCGGTCGATCTCGCCTCTCTGGGCATCTACGTCAGAAGGAAATTGTAGTGACGACATGAAGACCTTTTTAGGATACCGTTGTCACAAAGTATTGCTATTACTTGTATGCAGGACAGAACTGCGTCGTTACTGTAACACATGTTCTTCACTGATATGGAGTACTGCTACGATATAGAGGACCTCGGCTCCTTTCCCTTCCGACATTTAGTCCTCTTCTTGCTTACTTTGACAAATAGTTAGCTTCCTCAGTTCGCCCCCGATCGGGCGTTCCAACCCGCTTTCAAATCTAGTGCCTGAACTCCCCAGGCCCTTGAGCTCCTTTTTGGTTTGCCTCTTCCAGGGCCGAGGCTCGGTACGAATGTTGGAAAGAGCACTTGGCCTGGTCTCGTCCACTGAGTCTGACGGATTCCTTCACGGGCTTCTCGGGCCCATCCGCTCATGCAGTAGCCTCTCCCAATGATCTCATCCACGTCTGCTAAGAAACTGTCAAGGCGCGTCACTCCCTTGCACGTGGGTACGCACGATAGGTGATTAGTCGGCATGAATCGCCACGAGTCCGAAAGAGTACGTCAAGCACGATGATCCTCGCTTACCTCCATGTACGATCTCTCAGGCATGCAAGGGCAGCGTATGAGAGAGCTTGAATGTGGCGAGGATGCAGCACAGAGTACATAACAGCTGCAGGTACTTCTCTCGTTGTTTACTTTTTCAGAGATTACATCCACAATCAAGTGCTCTCAAATCAGAAGTATGAAGCTTCTACTCCTCTTGTCCTTTCTCACGGCGGCTTCCTGCGTCTCCATCTTTGAAATCACCGGGGATCGCTTTATCTCGCCGCTTCGAGGCCAGCGCGTCTCCAATGTGACTGGGATTGTCACGGCCAAGGGCCCTGACGGGTTCTGGCTGCGTTCTGTCACACCTGATCGCGACGCCAGTACTTCCGAGTCCATTTACGTCTTTGGTAGGACCGCCGCAACCCCCCGCACTGTTGGAGAACAAATCGTTCTCAGTACCGCTACTGTGACCGAATTCCGCACGTCGGCCGACTATTTGTATTTGACCGAGCTCACCAACCCCGGCAATGTCACGGTTATCTCGTCCGGGAATGATGTCTCGCCCATTGTGATTGGCGCTAGGGGACTGAACCCTCCCACAGAGCAGTACTCTTCGCTGGACAACGGCGATGTGTTCGGTCTGCCCAATAATGTCAGTCAGATCTCCGTGGTCAACCCTGTCCTAGAGCCCCAGCGCTATGGACTGGATTTCTGGGAAAGCTTGACCGGCGAATTGGTCTCCGTGCCAGGGGCTCGAGCAGTTGCGAGGCCAAATCGCTTTGGAGATACATGGGTTGTCGGAGACTGGAGGACGACGGGGGAGAACGAAAGAGGTGGTTTGACCATGACGGATCAAGGTAGGTATCCCGTTCTACTTGGTGAGCGCTCCAGACTGACCATCATAAATAGATGCAAACCCGGAAGCTATCCTCATTGGCACGCCTCTTGACGGCTCCAGGAACCCCAGTACTACAGTACTGGGCGACAGCTTCGAAGATATCACCGGCATTGTCACCCAAGCCTTCGGGTTCTACCGCATTCTACCATTGACGAGCTTAGTGGTCATATCCTCCCCCCAGCCTGCTCTGCCCCCTCCGACAGAACTTACCTATTCGGGCAACTGTGGAGGGCTGACCATAGGATCCTACAATGTCGAAAACCTCTCTCCAACCTCACCCAATCTGAACCAGATTGCTTCCGACATTGTCAACTACCTAAGAAGCCCGCCATTGATTTTTATTCAAGAAATTCAAGACGACAATGGCCCAACGAATGATGCTAGTGAGTTGCCAAAAAACTTTCCTCCGTGAAACGGACTCAATAACATATTTTACTCTAGTTGTCTCAGCCAACCTTACCCTATCCACGCTGTCCCGCGCTATTACCGCTATCAATCCTTCCGCCTCCTATGCATTCACCAACATTGACCCCACTGACGATACCAATGGTGGTCAGCCCGGCGGCAACATTCGAACAGCTTACCTGTTTGACCCGCGGGTTCTGCGTCTTCGCTCCGCCAATCCCGGTACAGCCACGTCTGCCAATGAGGTCTTGCCAGGCCCCACACTAAGGTTTAATCCTGGCTTGATCGACCCGCTGAACCCTGCCTGGGTTGATAGCCGGAAGCCGCTTGTTGCCGAGTGGGAGATCTTGAATAGCACGGGAAGTTTCTTCACCGTCAATGTGCATTTTGCGAGCAAGGGCGGCAGCTCATCGCTTCATGGTGACGCCAGGCCGCCTGTCAACGGCGGTGTGGATATCAGATTGGCACAGGCGAATATTACTGCTGTAAGTTCGACCTCGTTACTTATCCCTCGCCGAATCCATGTCGATAATTTTCACTGTTTGCTTTATTCCCAGACTTACCATGCTTGCAGAATTTCATCGCCTCCATCCTTGCGCAGAACTCAAACGCGCCGGTAATCGCATCTGGGGACTTCAACGAATTCGCCTTTGTTGCTCCCTTGGAGTCCTTCGTGGAGATCTCTGGCCTGCGCGATGCGGATGTCTTGGCTGGCTTGAGCCCCGAGGAGCGCTACACATACCTCTTCGACATGAATACCCAGCAACTGGATCACACGTACGTGAGTCGTGGAGTTAGGAACGTGGAGCTTGAGCACGTGCATATCAACACCTGGGGAGCGAACGGGGCAAGTGATCATGATCCCACGGTGCTGAAGGTTGGAGTGTGTGCAAGGTAGTTCGATGGCAATGCGATTTCCAAGGGGTGTACAACATAGAGTGTAGAGTAATACACTCCTTTTTTCCAGACACTTTTAAACTTACCACAATTTTGTAATTATTGCTACTACCTCTTTGTGTATCAGAGATTTCGCTCTAGTTGGACTAAAAAAAGACTTTCTCTGGATCGGCTCAAGAGGAGCGCTCGGATCATATCCTAGAAGCAGTTCAATAGCATAGCAGCGTTATAAACAGCCACAACATCCTCCACTATTTGATTCTTAGACGGTTAGGCTGAAATGATCCTCTTCCAATTAGCTCATATCGACGACTCGAGCATGTTTAATCCAGAGCATTATTGCGTTGTGTGCTTAGCCGAAGGAACACCTCCCACGTCTCAGGAAGGTGGGTACGCGTCTCATGAGGAGAAATTTAGGTCCCGAGGTCCTCCGGTCGCCAAATGGGGTGGCACTTTTGTACTGAGGCGGTCGACTGTAGGCGAAGCCCATATTGCCCTTTCCGCATATGCAGGGGTGGGCGAGATGTGCCATGTAAGGGGCCATCTTCACCCTGCAGCAGCCCTATAATCGTGTGCTTGGTAGAAGGTTTTTTGAGTCTGCAAAGTCTCCGTCTGAAGCGTTACGTGCATCAGCCATATCTCTATAGGATATGTTGGTCTTGGTCTACTTTCAGGTCCTTTCCGGTCTGCAGGATGACATGATCGGGCCTACGTGAATTGCTACTTGCTGTTTGAGCGGGTGGAAATTTGGGAAGCAACCGGTCACGCAGCTTCTCTCTATTCGCCACGCTCCTGCTTCATCGCTGTTGATCAGCCACCGGAAGCGAAGCTTGAGGTCGTCATGTAAGTAGGGACGTGTGTGTGTCCTCGCCCCATTTTGGTGCTCCCGGGGTGCTCAGATTGAGGCCAAATGAAGGATAAGATTTGTCTCGATGCCCCAGACTGATGGTGTGTTTCAGCCCACTTGCTTACCTCGCCCGTGGAGGTTGACCCTTACCCTCTGTACTTGGGAAGATGCTTTGGGCCCCTTCACCCAGGCTGAAACATAACGCTCATGTGGGTGCCTTTGATGTCAAGCACTTAGCAGACATTGCTTCTTTTGTACCATCAACCCCATTCCGGAGAAGCTAAACTATTGGCCTCAAATTTTCACGGGCCGTTATGAATATACGGGAAAGGTCAAGTCATGTCGCAGCCTCCAACCATACTGGCATTCTCGACACGGTCCCTTGCATGCTCATCTTCTTCATCGTTTCGGTTTACCCATCATCTGACGTCCAGAGGTCTGATCATGCTCACGACTTCTTGCAATTGAAGTACTCAACCACGTCCCGTGTGTGGGTAAGCAACGCTCTTCACAAAGCCCTTGGACTATCCGGAGCTAAAGACGAGATCCGATGCCACCATGGATCTGCCTAATAGAAACAACGGCGAGCCCAAGGAACTGGTAATGGGACCAAGAGAATACGAAGAAAGGTGCAGAATCCATTTTCGGGACCGCTTCAGAGTTTTGAATGTAAGTGAACACATCCGTTTGCCAATATGCAGAGCTCAAAGGTAGTTGATACTCAGCCGTGCCCGCAGCACATGTGGGTCATTGTTGCATGGGTCGTTCTTTTTCAGCTTCAATACAAGATCGTGCTCTAATTTCTTCTATCAGATAGACTTCAACTCTTTCACCAATGCCGATTCCATGCAAAACTTCTAGATGGAAGATACATACGGTGCCAAATCGTGGTATAGTTAGTCCACATCACACCTCATATGCGCTGTTAGGGCTTGGTACGATAATGATATGTGCTAAACTGATCCTTAGAATACTTTATTCTCGCATCATTGATCAAGTCCTTTTGTCTTGGGGATGTGAAATACATATGTACTTCTGAGGGACAACAACAAATCCTTCAGCAGATGCTACTTTTCGAGTTGTATTGTGACCAGCCAGAAACTTTTCTTGCCATGTTACCCAGGTTAGAAGAGCTATATAGCGAAAGATTGCCGACTTGGCTAAGAAGTCTGCCGTCCCATACACTGCAGAGCTCGTCTTACTTGGCAGAGGGTGCTATAGGCGATCAAGACTTTCGAAAGATTTGGGGGACCGTGGAGGAAATGAAGATGAGCCATCCAGAGCTGCTCCGGCGTGAATTCGAGGTCAGGAAAGTCTTTGAACAAGTATGCGCAGAATTTCAACGGAAAAGGGGAAGCGACGATGTCTTGAGGAATTGGTCAGTGAGCTCGAGCCTGCCATTGATTCCGATCATTATAGCCAATATTAACGCTAACAAGGCTAGTTCGCTTGAAATCGATACATGATCCTCAATATAGGCTCCAATGTGGGTCAGGATGGACGCTTCCAGTGTTTCTCGCCATCAAGCAAGAGGTGTCTCAAGCCGTCCAAAATTACCTCAGCGAGTTAGATAAAAAGATAGCAGAATTTCTCAGCAAGTGGAGGGCCCCAGAAGACGAAGGCCGAGGGTCTTCCCCTTGTCTCCAGTCCAGCGAGAGCGGCAAGGTCAACTTACTTTTCGCAGTCGCAGGGTCAGGCAAGACCAGAAACGTCAAGTTCTTGCTGTCCAAGAACTAGGGTTTCTATCTCCTACCCTGTAACTTACCTCCTGGCCCTGGAGACAAGTTATATGTGCCTCGTCATGCAAACGGCTCTAACGATACGTGGATACTCTGGATGCTTCTGAACAATATCCGGACGTTCTACCCCAAGATTGACATAAAACGCGTTCCGACTGCGAAATGGTTCACGATTCTCCTCTACACCCGCGCGATTATTCTTGACCGGTTCTTGAATAAGGCTTGGAATACTAGGAACTCAGACGGCCCAGCGAAATGGTTGGCATTTCACACTTCTTGCAGCCCGTCTTTCGATCCGTTCAACACACTTTTTCAGCTTTTCATCCTTGAGACCCCTGATCTCGCATATGCCTTTTTGAGGTCCTTTACAACGGGCCATCTCGATAGGCTAGTCAAAGACGATAAAAGACGTCTGTACTACTGTATATATGAGGCTCAATGCGACTTAGAGCAGTGTGATTTCGAGCTGGTTGAAAAGCCAATCCCAATGCTTCGAATTGAGCTTGCATGTATAATTTCTAACCGGCTCTCGGCGTACCGGAAACCAGAGCCCAAGAACATTTTCATCGCAGGCACTTCACTAAGAATGAACGAAGCAAGTTGTATTATACAAGATGTTAAAAGTTACGATGAAGCTACATACAAATACGTGATGACTGGCTGCAAAAAACATGTAGACTTTCCCCTGCTCACCACTGAGGAGGATTTCAAGAGGCTGCTGAAGCAGCATGATATTCGAGTTCCAGAAGGGTATTTAACGCACGTCGAAAAGTGGAGTGTGCCACTTCGAGGCCGCTATCGCTGGTCCGTTCTATATATCGACCGCTTAAAACTCCTTCAAAATGGGGGCTGGACTCCGAAAGCGATAGAGAATGAGGCTCAAAGAACCATGAGAGAAGCGAAAATCCAACTTCAGAAGCGGCTCGAAGTACTTGAGAAACAAAATCAGACTCGGTTATTGGACCAACTCTGCCAGGTTGCTATTCAGAGTGATCTCCTGGACAAGCCAACAATATTCGAGGATGACAAAGACTGCGAGATGATATCGGAGGCTTTCGCAGTCGTGAAACCAATTGGCAAGGACCAGAATCAGTACAGGTCGCAATTGCAGGAACAGCTTGCCTTGGAAGCAGTAATCGAGTTCTTCCGTGACCGTCGACCCCAGCAATACGATGAGAAACTGAGGCGCTTTTTATTTTCCCAGCAAAATGACGCGGGCGCGCTAGGGAAGGTGGCAGAGTGGTTCCTGGCTTGGGTAAGTTTCTCTATTCTTAGAGATGCGATGGTAGCTGTCAGCTAATTGGATCTGAAGGAGCTGAGGAAATGTCTGCATAACTCGCAACGGATGACGGGGTCTCCAGAAAACATCTTACATCGACGTAAAGCCATTCTTGCTAACCTGGGCAATGCAGAGAACCTGAAGCAGCGGCACAGGTGTCTCGAAGATTACTGCTTGTTAGAAGGCGAGAGAACAGGCCACTGCTACGACCAAAGGCTCAAGGACATCCCGATTTATGAGTGGATGGCAAGTATCCGGAACGGAAAGAAACCAGCTGCGAGCTTTTACCTTCCTGATAATCTTGCCGGACCAGATATTCTATTTGCACTACAACACAGCAAGACGAGTGCGAAGACTCCGGGTGACAGTGTAATCTTGTGCGTTGTGCAGGTCAGTAGCCCCGCAAATTGAATATTGATCGAAACCCACAGTATTAAATATACCATTAATTATTGCTAACTACACTGGGCCAATATAGCTGAAGATTGGGGCCATCGATAACGGCCGTCGCAATTGAGACCACGAACCCGAGATCCTGGTACACAGGAAAGAATCCCAATCTCTGGAGAGACGAACAAAAGAGTGGGTGAAAAAGGAATTGGAAAATTGGCAACATCGAACTATTTCTTCGAGTCCTGATCACCACCGCACTGACGGCACAAGGACAAGCTGATCTCAACGCTGACAAGCGTACAAGCGAGAATGAATATTTCGTCCGGTTGGACAAGCGTCAGACAGAGAACCTTTTTGGAGCAGCATTTTTTCGGCTGATGGTGGCTATGAAGAACAAGGAGAAGGACGTGAAGAAGCTAGACGAGATAACACATGGGAAGAGGGGAAGGAATAATCCGGGTCCGGCAGACCCACGGGCGGGTAAGAAGAGCAAGCGATAACAGGGACAAATTGAGTGAGTTTTGGAACTTGTTTGATAGACAAAGAATCCAGATAAGTCTAGTGCACCCAGCGAAACCGAAACTCAGGATAGTATCTTCGCATTTCGTGGATAGTCTCGTTAGTTTTGTTCTGTGGTACGTGGTTTGGACATTCAGTTACCTAGACTAGGGAATACAGGATATCTTCACGCTATGATATTGGATCAGAAATGACTGGTACTTGTCATGACTCGCCAGGCAAAAATGCGCCGCATGTGGAAACAAATCAATTGGTGCTCCAACACCCACATACAGAAAGATGCCAAGGAGAGAAGAAGATCAGCATTGTAGCGTTTGGCATATGGTGGCTTGATATGAAGACCACCTTCCTTGGTCATCAGCCCGGATGCGAAGAAGATGAGATGGCAATCTGAAGAGATCTGCGTAACCTTGTTATATTTAGATGATGAGTTGTGCCTGCTCTAACCTCGGAATATGAGCTTCTTGCCTCCGTTGTGCTGCAGTTCTGATATTGAAATAGGCGGATATACGGGATTATTAGAGAAAGTTTTGGGAGAATTTCTCCTGTAAAGATTTGGGCGCAGCATCTCCACGGAGATGGGAAGAGAGATAATGTGTAGCTCTGGTGTTGGAGGAGGGCTGTTGTTCATGTTTCCGTGTTGGACTGCGATGGAAATTGGTACACATTTGGCTCTCTGTTTAACTGCGAAATCAGCGAACATATATTTGTGTGTTTCCTCGGAGGCACGCGGAAGAGAGGAAGGTTAGTGACCACAGAACTGTCCATCTAAGCAAAATTACTCCCGGATCTACACGGATCTCCTCCTAGCTCTAAGCTACCACAGTTAGGGAACTTGTTAGGTTGATTGATTGATTGATTGACTCTATCATCCGTTCCGGCATCCCGTAAGGTGGTAAGACCGGCAAGGCCAGCAAGTATTACTTAGTGTCGGATGCTGGGCACAAAACCAACTTCTGTGTCTTTGATACCTTTTTGTTTCTTACAGTACGCATCATCAACACCTTGAGGTACTCCGGATTACAGCGCCTATTACCAAGACCAGCGGAATGCCCAAGGTCAACCAAAAACAGCTTGTCTCAATCAAGCTTGTCGCGCCATGGTTATTCTATCAGCGGAAAGATGCGCTGAAGAAGAATTTGTTGTGCGTGCCCAAGTGGGTGTGCTGGCCGAAAGTAGGATCAGCAAGCTCGTGCTTGGACTGGCTGCCCAGCCTCTTCCGCAGCCACCCAATCGAGCACGTTTTCGCTCCATAGTTGAGCGACACAATTCTTGGGAATAACACTCCTGACGAAATGCAAGCTCACAACATACATGGCGGGATGTTCTCGTGTAGGTTCCAGAGATTCCTCAAGCATATGCAGAAGTTGCTCTTCCATAGTTTCTCAGTCTCCATTTACATTCCTGGTTGGTTATATCATTTTCAGTCCGCTTGTATTTGTGGACCATTTTTGGGATTCAGACATAGAAACAAGGCTCCTCCACTGCTAACGGTGATGGACCAATCCTCATACCTCGACCTCGAAGATTGGCCGCTCCGACAGCCTCCACAAGAAAGCAGTGCTTCTTCGTCGCCCCACGACTCTGAGTCAATCACTTCATTTTCTTTTCCACTGCCTCCGACATTCACGCCGACGACCCCCTCACCGTTGCTCAGTGAGAGCAGATTATTAAATACGGTCTCGAGATGCACCATGAGATTAGTTATGAATCCCTCAGTGACTATGTATGTTTGGAAGCGCGCAAATTGCGACTCTCAGTTATGTGATGATTCTGACAGGTTGCGGTTGCTGCTGGCAGATCATTCGTCAAAGGCTGTCAATTGTTCAAGCTCAAATACACATATGTCGATGTTTGCGAAAATGATAATGGGAGTGCTAAGTGTCTCGAAGCAGGCGATGCAACTGGGCAACAAGGACCCCTCATCCATACCGGTGAATATCTGATCAATGCTCTAGAGAGCTATGGAATATCCTCGACCAAGTTCTGACTACCGACAGTTTCTAAGACCAGGATGCCAATACCTCACCTGGAGCAACCCATTGTATCAAAAGCCAAGCCGCCTTTCAGGGTCAGCTTTCTTGAAGCTCAGACAATCCAGACTGCACAGATTGTTTTCTCATCACAGCCTGCTTACACGTTTGAGAACTGGGACGGTTGGTGTCTTCATCATCCTTTCACCTCTTTCTCCTGCAATGCTAAAGAGTCTTCTGCAGATTGTGTTCGTTTTCAAGAAGCTCTGCTTGCTCACAAGGTTATTTTTGTGGGCGGCATAGCAGAAGCAAAGTCCAAAGGACGTGGCGAAGAATGCATCAGTCAAAATCTGCGCATCCTTCAGGCACCAAATGGTATACAGACCATTATCTTTTTTGCCAATTCACAACGCAAAGAGCGCAAACAATATATCTCGATCCCAGGTAGGGTTGTATTTGCTTGTGGGCGTCTTGGGTCTCGTTTGTGACCTCTGCATAGTAAGTTGTATCGATCAGATCGACCAGAACAAAAAACCCGGACGACCCATCTCTCTCCGATTACAGCCCAACTTCAAACTTCTGTCGGAATTAAAGGTGCTGCACATTCAATTTCTTGACGACGATGGTACGTTTTCGGCTGCTGCTTATAGTTTGAACTAAGTGCTGATGCTCCCATGTTCTCTGCTCCGCTTGCCCAGACCAAAAGCAGTTTTACAAGATTCTCTGTCCAAATGCCAGTGGCTAGCAATTACGGAACGACGCTTGTTGTAACTGTCTCGCTCTTATTGCACGAATGCAGCCACACGATCGACTTTAGACGACGGGGAAGACGGATGGAGCAACTAGCGTGGGGTTGAACTGACCTTTTGCTTGCGGGCTGCGGCGTTACCAATAGAGCCGAGCCCTTTTGATGACCACTTAATAATCGCACGACGGAATGAGCCGCAATGTCATTGCCTAATCCTTCTCGTACTTCGGTTGTACTACGCACTATGGTACATGGCATAAGTATCCCTAGCACGGCGCTAGTATTTGCCACTTCGAACACAATGGATACAGATAGCCCTGTCAAACTTGTACAGCCATTCCCGTTGGAGCTAGGGATTAAAGCAAGCATACTAATCCTAATAAGGGTGTCTCTGGGCACCTTATCCTCGCTATAGCAAGGCGCCGATACGTGGCGTTGTAACTTTACAAGGCCGTTCTAGCGCCATGCTAGGGATACTTATGACTCTCCCCATACTGATGCCGCCGAAAAGTGCGTCCTAGCGCTAATTTGAAGCTGTATATCTTTCCTAATCGGGTATAGGATAGAGGGTCTAGAGTGGAGAGGGCAGGGATTCTGTTAGCCAATCAATTGCAGCTATCCTCTGAAGTTGTTATTGCCCTCGTGCCTCTGAACTTGGCTAAATAAGTTAGTATTATTAGAATTAAGATAAAGGACAGCTATATAAATATTAATAATATAATATATACGCTAGCCTATATAAGTAACCTCTTATCTCTTAACTAATTAAAGTTAAATAGAGTAAAATACATAGATATAAATAACTATAACGTGGTTTATAAGCGTCTAGCGCATACAAGCGTCTAGCGCACTTTTCTTCTATCTTATAACTTTATAATAATTTTATACAGCCACAACATAAAA
>NW_006916082.1:283552-293360 GCF_000464535.1 Endocarpon pusillum Z07020
AATAGCGAGAAACGAGTCTTGAGAGTCCCTTTCTGTACGCTCTAGGGCACGATTGTAGAGCTTGTTAATCGAATTCGCTTCAAGATCGAGTTTTTCAGCAATTTCGGCGAATTTCAAGCCTGCTAAAAGTCGCAGGGCAACGACAGCAACGCGCTTTTCGTAAGGGATTTCGCCATGATGAGGAGGCATAGCTATAGCTGCTTGTTATAGCTAAAGGGCAACGTATTTCGAGTAGTTGTTGTTGAGATACAACTGTTTGAAATTGGCTGTTGATTCGCCAGAATTTGGCGGAGATGGATCTAGCGTGGTGCTAGACCCAATTAGGAAGGGACGCACTTTTCGGCGGCACCAAGTAGTAGTACGTAATAGCGTTCATATGTCACCCATCCCTGGAAGATCACCTCGTTAGCGTCTGAAACAACTAGTTCACCCCCACCTTGGCCACGTGTGGCGCGCTTGGGTGCAATCTGTTTGGTGGACACCAGGCGTGATGGCTTCTCGTATTGGTTATCGCCATATTGCTCAAAGCAAGAGCACGTGGAGCAAGAAGTGGACCCGGTGTCCCTTCGAATGTCTCAACGTCCAGTAGCAAAGGAAGGAGAACATGGCACGCTCCCCGCGGCGTACTATCAAGACACAGCGTCAAATAACATCTTCGAACTTTTTGCCTTTTTAATTCTTCTCCTCACCTCGATCAAAATATTTGTCTTTCACATCAACACGAATTAACCTTTATAACGCTAGAAGGCAACGCGCCGTCAATGGATGACTGGAATATCCAACCGAAGGTGACGCTCGGTACTGTTGATTATTGAATACCAGATTGAACCAAAGGATGGGTAGATGGGGTGGTCGATTGTATAAGACCGATCGAGCTCGGGACTTCGACCATGAACAGGTATATCTCTTACTCCCGCCACGAGGGTGACTCGTTGCCAGCTCTGTCTCTGATCAGCATTTATCAACCAGGATCGCAACATCCGCAGGCGCCAGATCTACGAAACGATTGACCGGCAAGGTTTCCAATGGGTTGTTGTATTGGTTGCAGGTGTGGGATTCTTTCTCGATGGCTACACCGTGAGCATCCTTCGCTCTTTCCCGAGACCTACCCTCGAGCTGTCTGTAGAAACTAAGCAACAGCCAGCTATTCGCGAGTAATATCGCTCTTCCCATGATCGCATATGCCTTTTGGACCGAAGAAGTCTCTTCGCTGAATCTCACATACATCAACATCGCAACCCTGACTGGTACGCTGCTCGGCCAGCTTGCCTTTGGTTTCCTGGCCGATAAGAATGGACGAAAGAAGATGTATGGTATCGAGTTGGTGCTCCTCATCGGATCTACGCTTGGTGTCGTTATGTGCTCGACTGGAACACATGGTAGTATGAGCGTACTCGCTTGGCTGATTTGGTGGAGAACCTTGGTCGGTATTGGCGTAGGAGGCGATTACCCTCTCAGTGCCGTGATCACCTCAGAGTAAGTGGTCCTCGCATCATCGTCTCCAATTGCTTGCTTATCAGGAGCTAGATTCGCACCAGCAAAGCATAGAGCAAAAATGCTCGCTACGGTCTTTTTTATGCAGCCCCTTGGGCAGGTTTCGGGCAACGTCGTTTCCCTCATTGTCGTCGTTGCAAGCAAGCGACAAGGTGACGCTGACCTGGTTCGCACCGTTGACATCATGTGGCGATGGGTCGTTGGCATCGGTGTTGTACCTGGCGTTGTCGCGCTTGTCTTTCGGCTTGCCATCCCTGAAACACCCCGTTTCCTCATTGATATCGAAGACAACCCAATCAAAGCCGAATTTGATGCGAACAATCTCTGGGGTGACTCATCAATAAGCAGCGAGCTCGCCGACGGAACACGGCGCGATACGATCCATATCTCTACCACATCCGATGCCAACCGATCGAATGACGAGGATATAGCAACATCCTCTGTGACAGAATGGGGTTGCATGGATGACCCTCCCACAACGCTGAACTCCAATTGGACTCTCTCGAAAGCTGACATTGTGCAATACTTCTGGCACGAAGGAAATTGGCGTACGCTTGCTGGCACATCCCTGACCTGGCTATTGTTAGATTTTGGCTTCTACGGTATTGGGCTCTCTAACCCTCACTTTCTGGCGAAAACATGGGGTTCACTGAACATTAGCGGTCCGACTCCTCCATGGAAGACGGACAACAGCCCAGATGCAAACATCTACGATATGTTCCTTAACACTTCTGTGCATGCACTTATTATACTGAATATTGGCTCCGTGGTTGGAGGCTTGTTGATGATTTTCTTTGCAAACAGGTTGAATAGAGTCAGCCTGCAGAAATATGGGTTCCTCGCTCTTGCTGCACTCTTCATTGGGCTTGGGACTATGTTTATCACCGTGTATAAGGAAGGTCCAGTCGCAATTGCCCTCTACGTCCTTGGTCAGCTGATTTTTAATTTTGGTATGTCCTACACCCACTGAGCCTTCGTCACCCTTCGTTTTAGACCTGCATCGGTGTTGGATCCTTCTTTCCATGCTTTCTGCCAGAAAACCACATGCGTACTAACACCAACATGCTATCGCAGGACCAAATGGAACAACCTATATCATTCCCGCCGAAGTCTTCCCAACTCGCTACCGTGGCACCTGTCATGGCATCAGTGCAGCCGCCGGAAAGCTTGGCTCTATCCTCGTCCAACTCTTCTCTGCATACTACAAGTTCGGTTCTTCTACACCGGGCAATGCCCAAACACGACGCTACGGTATCATCCTGATCGTGTTTAGCATCGCCATGATACTAGGGGCTGTGGTCACGCATTTCTGGGTTCCTAACGTACAGGTGAAAGTAGATGGCAAACCACGTAAGATTTTGGGTGGCAACACCAAGACACTTACGTTGGAAGTTCTTGGGAAGGGTCGGTCTGGACCAAGAAGTTTCCCGGTGGCGATGAGGCAGAGGCCGGTAAGTGTAGGGGGAGGGCTCGGCCTGGGTTTTGGGTGGACATGAGCAGCCCTTCATATTGTTTGGGTCTGAGTCGAATTGAAATAAGCCGGTAACGGTTGTCTGTAAAACAGTATTGATACCAGCAAAGCAAGAATCAGCGATCTGTATATCACAACGGTGAGAATTGGTTCGTATGGGTAACACCGTATTAAGACTGACCAATCCAAAAGCAGTGATTACGCGTAGAAAAACCGGCCAATAGGTGCTCATACGGTCCGACTAACACTACTCTCACAAGGCAGGAAAACCATTCAGTGGCAAAAGAGATACTACTTACGCATCACGTAGTAGTAGGTCGTGCTACCTTACTCATGCCGCCAAAAAGTCTCCCCCAACCTGGTTTTGAATACCATAAGAGATGGCCGCTGACTGTTAAGGGAGTGAATTAAAGATGTCATTCATTATGAAACGCTCGCTTCCATAGTGGAATCTTCTTGACGGCACCGAGAGTCTGATCAAATGATCGACAGCTACCCGTTTAGCAACTAATGATGAAGCTTCATAAGTCGATCACAGTTACGACAACCGATCAAAAATCTCGCCATGTTTATAACAGTACTACGGAATGAGGCATAAAAATTGCAAGAATACACTATTTAGTAGAAGTTTGATTTTTATACAACTGCCTGGCATTCTCCGAAGTCAGTAAGGCTTACCCCTTATTGGTGATAATGGTTGGCCCAAGTCCCAACAGCAATACAGATTAATATTTCTGAAGTACGTAGTACTACGTAAGGTCTACCCTTGTCAAGAGTCGTCAGATACAAATGTCTAGCCTGGTGCTAACGATACTTATGCCTGGTGCCAGATATCTTCCGAACTTCGCATATGTGGATCTCTACGTACTAGTCATCGTTTAAAGCACAAGCTGACACGTTGAGCCGATGCTGCTTCACAGTATGTGTAACCTGGTACGGTGCCGAGAAATCGGTCCCGGTCGCTCTTTATATATTTTGAGCAACCGCCTAATCCGTTATCATCTTGTTTTTCTAATCACTGGGAATGTTGGGTCCTGACTACACACTTGAGGATTGACTCTACACATGCTGGAAAGCTGATCACGATGACATTCGTTGACACGCTCTGGTCGCAGCCAAAAACACTGCTTATCTTGTTCTCCATCTGCTTGTACTATGCCAGTGTTGGGGTTTATCGCTTGTATCTCAGTCCTATCGCCAAATTTCCAGGTCCCAGACTAGCAGCATTGACGTACTGGTATGAGATCTATCACAATGTCGCTAGACGTGGCCAGTTCATCTTTGAGGTCGCCAAGATGCATGAGAAATATGGTGAGTGTTAAACATCATCTATGATTTACTACGACACTCATACGTGATACTTAAATAAAGGTCCTATCGTGAGAATCACACCCCATGAGCTACACATTAAGGACAAAGACTATTACGACGAAGTCTATCCCGGTTCCCAAAAGCCGACAGACAAGGATCCTGCCGCTGCAGGTGCCTTTGGCAGGTAGGTAACCTTGAGCTCTCATCTTTGGCCTTCGAATATTAATATCAATAGTTCATCATCCGTTATCAGCACGGTTCCTCACAAGCTTCATAAGATGCGAAGAGCCCCTCTGAATCCATTTTTCTCTCAAGGCTCTGTGTTAAAATACATCGGTATAATCCAAACATGTGCTGAGAAGTTATGTACCAGGCTGGAGGGATTTTACGAATCAAAAACCCCGATTGATCTCCGTGTAGCGTTTTCTGCGTTAACGATTGATGTTATCTCCAAGTACAGCTATGGTGAATCATACAATACCCTCGGAAAACCAGATATGGACCCAGATAATTATGGAAACATTTTGTCCACTGGCGAGCTTACACATCTGTTGAAGCACTTTCCTTGGATAGTGACGATTGCAAAACTCTTACCGCACTGGGTAGTGGCATAGGAATGTCTCACTCTTACTTGATCGGAAAGAGGTAATGCCACTTTCTTGCTGCTTGAAAATCTCCAAATGGTCAGCTTGTACCTACTAACCGTGTTCCCCAACAGGCAATCGAAGTACAAGACAAGGAAAAAGGCTACAAGAAAAAAAATGATTCACCAACCATCTTTCACGAACTAGTGAACAGCGACCTGCCCGCCGAGGAGAAGTCAATAACACGTCTGACGGACGAAGGCATGACTCTCATCGGAGCAGGAACCGCTACGACAGCCCATGTCCTCAGCACCACGTCCTACCACATCCTCAGCAATCCCCACATCCTCCAGCGTCTACAAAAAGAGCTTCAAGAAGCTGTACCCGAGAGCTCTCATATTACCAAAACTCCTCTACCCGAACTTGAACATCTTCCCTACCTCACGGCGATCATAAAAGAAGGCCTCCGTATCAGCCACGGCTTTGTTACTCGCGCCCCGCGTATTGCACCAAACCGGGGGTTGCAATTCCAAGACTGGACCATCCCGCCAGGAACCTCTGTTAGCATGACCGCATCTATCCTTCACACAGACCCGGCTGTGTTTCCCGAGCCACAAAATTTCCGCCCGGAGCGCTGGCTGCAAGAGTCCAAACCCAAATCGCCCGCTAACGCATCCCTAGAGAAATATCTCATCCCGTTCGGCAGGGGCTCGCGCAACTGTCTGGGCATGAACTTGGCGTATGCGGAGATCTACATGACCTTCGCCTCCGTGTTCCGACGCTTCGAGCTGGAACTGTATGAAACGACAAGCAAAGACGTAGATGTCGTGCATGATTTCGTTTCGGGAATGCCCAGGTTGGATACTAAGGGCATAAGGGTGGTTGTTGTGGGGAAACGGGACTGAGTTCGAATGAAACTGATGACGCATGATCTGTTATGGTGAATACGAAAGTGAACGAATGTTTTGTTGGACGATTACTGGGATGCCAATTGGTGGCTCAAACTTTTGGTGTGAATGGAGATATCGGACTTGAAAGTCGTGCGCAAGGGGGCGTAGTGCACAAGTCAGTTGGGTTCCTTAAGTGCTTTAGAGGACCCGTTTCCACTGCCTCTCACATTCCTTGCAAGGCTTGGGTGATAAGTCACTCGTAGAGCGCTTACTAAGGTGGAAGTTACTCTACTTTATTGAGCCGCTCGATATTTCCAGACCCGCAATGATGTGTGAGCACAATGGAGGCTTTCGTGGGGGCCTTGGGAGGTCAGTTAATGATGACTCTAGGCTGGCAGATGGATATCAGGCGTAAACTGCTTCAGGCAAGCCTTTTATAACCCATCGAGCGAAGTGCAGAAGAAAACATGGAAACCGAGTGCTCCAGTCCAAATGGATTTTTATCAGGAATGCTATACATGTCCAAGCCCCTCTTAGGAGTATGAGGGAAAACAACAAAAGTAAGTTTCTTCAACAAGCTAACATGCACAAAGTTTATTCAATATTACCTTCCACGACCCTAAGGGAACCAACACGGCTGCATTGCAGGGTAAAAATGCGCCTCTGTGGACGTTGGTTTGAGGCCCAGTTTTGATTTGCCCCAGTGATCCAAGCTGGAACACCCAATCGGTTCGTGGCTGATTTTGCTTCACATTCTGCATTGAACAGATTGTTTTGTTGCATTTGACCCCCTTCTTTTGATTGCGCGGTGAGTCGATGCTAGGATCACGGTGAGCTGATCGCGGAGATACCGCTTCTTCTTGAACTTCCCTCTTTATGTCCCTTGCTACCCTAGATCTCAGCTCCGACTGCAAAAAAGTCTTCAATGCGGAGAGACGAGTCTTTGACCGCATCACTCCAAACACGGGCATCAGACAACGGCTGCTCCGATATGCGTTTTAAATCTAACAATCCTGCCTACACCAAAGTTCAGCATTAGATGAAGTATTTCGGTTAGCAGCATGTCACGTACCTCACCCGATAATAGCATGTTGTCTGGATTTAATTTTACCGTCATCGTCCGTATTGTGTCCTTGGCGTCGGCGTCCGGATGGATACGTTGGTCAGACCACTTCGCATACTTGAGTTTCGAGTGGTTACTTGTGATAACAAGGGCAGCCAACAGCACGAATCTGTGAAACTCTACCCATACTTCCCTTAGCTCGCGCACCAGCCGTGAGTTATGCATGTAGATATGGCGAAAAGCTCTGAGAGTGTGAAGTGACGGGAAATTCCGTTCTATTGCTTTTACGAAATATTTGGAAATCTCCGGTGTGGGTTGGAATGCCAATTCTCGGATAAAAGCGAATCCATATGGAATGAGATGCTGAGTGTGAAAGAGCTCGAAGGAAGGTAGATCCACAAAGGGCTGAGTACGCCACCACATAGACCAGTCGTAGTCGTTGAAAAGGTAGAAACCTTGTTTCTCATATAGCATAGGTGCTGCTTCATCATAGCATGTTCGTGATACCCGCAAGAGCTGCCAGCCAGGCTCTCCCTTGCAGGACTTGATAAGCCGAGGCGGTCTGTGCTCGGAGTAGTGAATAGCGACCAGCTCTCCGAGATGCTCGGTTAGCCATTTCTTTTCCCGGTCAGCTTCGTTGAGTTCGTTGGGCTGGATCACAAGACTGAAGATCTTGAGCCGGATTTCGGTGGGCAGGCCTGCTAAGCTTGCTCTTGGATACATTCTGTTAGCAGCCGAGGGACGAATGAACGGTCGGCAGGTGGCTTGGAGGACATGTGAGTATGAACTCGCTTCTGAATCGTATCGGCGTTTGAGAAGGATGTAGTAGCCTGGGCGTTAGGCACAAATGTTTCAGATACTACTACTAAGTAGTACTATCCCCTCCGCGCCCGCTGGATCAATTAGCGTACTTGGTGTAAAATAAGGTTTTTGAGCCGCATTTGATCGTCATAAATTCCTGCAGCTTGTCTATTAAATAAATTTTCAACCATCAACCATGCTACGACCACGACGAAATACGCAAATCCCTATAAGATATAGAGATAACTCACCTCCAAAAACAGAAAGAAACAACAACCAGCGAAAACGACCCCAAATTGACCCCAAAAGCGTCGACCGAAATAATGTCGATCAGGCCTTGGCAGTGATTGCACCTGCGTCTGAATGCACTGATGAACCGCCCACACTCATTTCAACAGAACTGCCTCAATTTGACGCTAATTACGTTGAGAATCGAGCAGGAGCTCCTCAATATACTAATCTATCTCAATCAGGCTTTTTCAAGCTCTTCTTTAGCGATTTGGTGGTAGAAATCCTCTCTAAAGAAACTAATGCCTATGCCGAATCCAAAATTCGAAATCCTCCCTTCCTCACTAAATGTCACTGGGTACCTACTACACCCGCCGAAATACGTGTATATCTAGGCATAAATATCTACTTTGGCCTGCATCCAACGGCAGTACGACGGGAATACTGGAAAATTCATAATCTAGGTCAATTTATGAGTCGAAATCGATTTGATCTCATTCATCGCTTTTTTAGTACAAATAGCGCTCCTTCTTCTACAAATGCACCCTGGTTTTATCGAATTCAACACGTCGCTGACCTTATTCGAGCTGCCTGTCGAAATTCCTACTCTCCCTCCTCTTATATCGCTATTGACGAAGCTATGATCGCTTTTCAGGGCCGTTCGAAGCATACAATCAAGCTTAAAAACAAGCCTATTGATACAGGGTACAAGCTATAGTGTATTGGTGACCATGGATACATTTGGAGCTGGCTATTTCACTCTAGAACAGATGGAGTTGAAACGCTTGAAAAGGGCATAAAAACGAGCTGGCCACGCCTGCGCTCCGCAAGCGCTGAGCATACCCTGTTGGCACCTACATTTGCGCTTGTTTTACGCCTGGCTAAACAGCTTCCAAAACAGCTTAAATTCTGTATTTATTTGGATAATCTGTTTCTAAATGTACTTGTTACACAGTGCCTTTTGGCTATAGGGATCTATTACATAGGTACAACGCGCAAAAAGGCGGATGGATTTCCTCTACATTTACAGAGCTATTTTGAACAAAATGAGCTACTATGGGACTCTACTATGGCAGAGGTCGTTGACAACAATACTCTCTGCTTTATTTGGCAGGATAACAAGGCCGTCAGTGCTATTTCGACTGCTCATAGCCTCCACAGACCTCAGGATAAGGTTCAACGTACGCGGAGATGCCCGAAAATTACGTCTGAAAATCAACGAATTCTACTGCCTGTTTTTGACGGTCAACCGTTCAAAAAGCTCTTTATTCCAACGGCTATTAATGAGTACAACCACTATATGAAGGGCGTGGACCAGGCCAATCAACTACGCGCAGGCTTTACGTGCTATAGAAAGCAGAATTATCGAACTTGGTAGCCCTTGTTTTTCTTTCTTATTGATGTTGCTTACGCGAATGCTTATTTGCTATGGAAATGGAGCACGAACGACGAGAGTCATGATAGCCATAGGGTGTTTATGAGCGCTCTATGCAATCAATTACTTCATTCGAATGATCTAATCGAAAATGAGCAAGCAGAGGAGCAACAGGAACGATCCCAATTTGTACCCACAACAGTGCTTCAACGTCACCATAAACACGTACAACAAGAGCATCTCGGTCGGTGCGAATGGGGAAGATTCCATCCACCAGGCTGCCCACGTAAAAGAGCACCCAAACGCAAATTCGGAACAGATATTACAGAATCAGCTGTAAATAGCGCCAGTGACGCTATTTTAGGTGGCTCACGAACGCGCTATATGTGCAGTAAGTGCCAAATTTGGCTCTGTGTTGAAGGAAGCTGTTGGCAACGATATCACCACTCAATTGGAGTCAATTGCTAGATAGAATAGCCTCAATTAGTCGAAAACGGACATTTGTTGACATTTTTGGATCCTTATCGGGATCGACAGCGCTAATTGATCTAATCTACACCCCTGTCCGGGCACGGAGGGGATAGTACAGTA
>NW_006916082.1:293911-321898 GCF_000464535.1 Endocarpon pusillum Z07020
CACTGCCTCTTTCAAGCGAACATTCATCACTAAATATGATCTTGCTCCACTTAGCCCACGTTTAATTTCTTTGTTCTTGACATTATTTAAGTCGTTTGATAGCCAATTGAGGAGTTAATAGAGGTCTTTTTTTAGCTAACTAATTAGTAATGCCTTCGTCTTTGAGGATTCGATAGATAGTCTTTCGATAGATACTAATACCAACTTCGGACTTGATTTCTTAATAAGTAGCCTTTGGATTAACATGAATAAGACGTAGAATATTGCGTTTCTGAACCTTATTCAAGGTCTGGGGGCGTCCTGAACGGGGCAAGCTTTTGCCTTGGTTGCGCAGTGGATTTTGAGCAAGGGTATTGAAAATGGTGGATTTGCCGCATTGCAAATTTTGACTAATCTTTTGATTTGTCAACCCCATAGCTTTGTACGCAGAAATTTGACCTCGTTGGTATGGAGATAACTCCTTGCCATAGCTCCTGTTAATTTCAAGAGGCGCCAGAGCCTTGCGTTGAGCCATAGGAGTTGTTTGAAAAAGGGTGTAAAAAAACGCGTGTTCAAAAATAACGCGTTTTGGTCCGATACTTTCGCGCGGGGCTGTAGTAATGGTGAAGCGCCGAGACCTGTAGGGCCGGAGCTAGGGGCCAAAATTCTTGACAGTTCTCACCATCCTCAATAACCCCCCCTATCTTTGAACGCTCTCAACTCCACCAAATCAACTCCTATTTAACTACGAAATGGCCAGAACAAACAAAACCACCCGAAGAACCTGTCGACAGGTTAATTCGTCAGTTTCGATTACCCCTACGTCGCCACGGCGATCACAAACAATTGTGGATACCCCTCGAAGAACGCGCCTTATTTGCGCCGCAGAGTCTACCGCTGGCAAACTACCTCGTAAGGAGTTATTCAAAGCATATGGAGTTTCTGAATCTACTGGCTATCGGTTACTTAAGTCGAAATCAACGCGCCGCAGCGAACGCATACATAATCGAGGTCGAAAGCGAGTTCTTGCTCCTTATCAATGTGATGCTATTGAAACAGTCGAAAATGCCTCATTTCAATTTGCAGCTACCTCTCATTATGCTATTGCAAGAGCTATTGGCTTAGATAATGGATCTGAGCGAGCAATTCGAAGAAATATGGCTGAATATGGCGTGGGGACCTTTATGGCGCAGCAGAAAAAATTCATTTCTTCTACGTCAATTGAAAAACGCGGAATTTGGGGATTTGACCGTCGATATTGGCATTTAAACGACTTCAAACGCTATAAATATAGCGACGAATCACACTTCGCTTGTGCCTTGCAACGACAAGCTCGAATTCATCGTCGTCGTGGCACAGATGCGCGAAATGCTCCCAAAAAGGTCCAATTTCGATTTAAACGCCGAAATCAAGTATGGCACGTTTTTGCGTACATTGGATGGGATTTCAAAAGCAAGCTACACTTCTACACAGGCTCAGGAGCAGGGGGGAGACTTACGCAAGTTGATTATGTTACTATTTTGGAGGAAGTTGTTGCTCCTAATTGGGATCCTAATTGGGTACTTTTAGAGGATAACGATAATGCTCATGGCACCCGTGGCGATGCCGATAACAAATGCAAACAACGAAGAAACGTTTGGGCATCAGTTGGGAATCTAATCCTCCAGAGTCGCCTGATTTGAATCCAATTGAGTCGATTTGGAGGATAATAAAGCAGAGGTTGAAGAATCGAGGGCCAATCTTCGATGCAGAAGCACTACGTAAAGCTATTAAGGAGGAATGGGATAAAATCACTCTGGATGAGATCAATAAGGCAATTAGTACGATGCCAGATCGAGTAACTGCCTTAAGAGAGCGAAATGGGCTCCCTATCCCCTACTAAATAGATATAGAAATAGTGGTGTTGACGAGAACTGTCAAGAATTTTGGCCCCTAGCTCCGGGCCAGAAAAAGCCTTGGCACGTACGCTAAGGCGACAAAGGTTAGTTGCCCTCGGCCTTAATTATCCAAAATCCCCGATCAAAAAGTTCGAGAGGCTCTAGATTTTTGCAGAGCGAAATATTGTGCGCCAGACGTCAACATGGCAGACGTGGATGACCAGATCAAGACTACAAAGAAGCGAAGAAGGAAACATGGGAAATCTGTTCCAGAAGGAGATGATGGGAAGAAACCGGTGCAGGATGACATCAAGTCTGCGACTGAGTCCGCTACTCTCTCCCCCCTGCTCAATCAAGCCGTTCAGAAACCTCACAAGAAGCGGAAGACAAGCCACGACTCAGACTTAAAAGATTCCTCCAACCCAGAGAAGGCGGTCCAAGTGGAGAGTCCGGCGGGCTCTGCGCCTGAAGACTCTGATGCAGCAACTTCCCAGGTTGAGGACAATGACACGACAGACATTGTCAACGGCTCGCATGCACCGCAAACAACGACTGATCTCCCTACGGACTCTACCCCATCCCTACCACAGGTAGAAGCAAGCGCTCAGACTTTCGCTGAGCTCAACCTTTCCGAGAAGACCATGAAAGCAATAGAAGGCATGAACTTTTCCAATATGACTGAAATACAACAAAGAGGCATACCACCGCTTTTGGCAGGTCGTGATGTACTTGGTGCTGCAAAAACGGGATCAGGAAAGACGTTGGCGTTTCTGATACCAGCTGTGGAAATGCTCTCGGCCTTGCGCTTTAAGCCTAGAAACGGCACTGGAGTCATCGTTGTATCACCCACTCGTGAGCTTGCATTACAGATCTTCGGGGTGGCTCGAGAGCTCATGGCTCATCATTCCCAAACATACGGAATTGTCATTGGTGGGGCGAATAGACGGGCTGAAGCAGAAAAATTGACAAAGGGGGTCAATTTACTGATTGCGACGCCTGGACGACTATTGGACCACTTGCAAAACACCCAAGGCTTCGTTTTCAAGAATGTCAAAGCTCTCGTTATTGATGAAGCAGACCGCATCTTAGAGGTAGGATTTGAAGATGAAATGCGTCAGATTATCAAAATTCTTCCTAAAGAAGAGCGGCAAACCATGCTTTTTTCAGCTACACAAACCACAAAAGTCGAAGATTTAGCCAGGATTTCCTTGCGTCCCGGGCCTCTCTACATCAATGTCGATCATAAGAAAGAGCATAGTACAGTGGCTGGATTAGAGCAAGGCTATGTGATATGTGATAGCGACAAGCGATTCCTCCTCCTATTCTCCTTTTTGAAAAGAAACCTCAAGAAAAAGATCATCGTTTTCTTCAGCAGCTGCAACTGCGTCAAATATCACGCCGAATTACTGAACTACATTGACCTACCTGTCCTCGATCTGCATGGTAAACAGAAACAGCAGAAAAGAACAAACACATTCTTTGAATTCTGCAACGCCAAACAAGGCACCCTGATCTGCACCGATGTCGCAGCTCGTGGTTTGGATATCCCAGCGGTAGATTGGATTGTACAGTTCGACCCTCCGGATGACCCGAGAGATTACATCCACAGGGTCGGACGGACAGCGCGAGGCTCGAATGGCACAGGGAGAAGTCTGATGTTCTTGCAGCCGAGCGAGGTGGGTTTCTTGATACAACTGAAGGAGGCGAGAGTGCCTGTTGTAGAGTTTGAGTTTCCTGCAAAGAAGATTGTCAACGTGCAGAGTCAGCTGGAGAAGCTGATTGGGCAAAATTATTACCTTAATAAGGTACGTCTATCCGGCCTTCATACACTGTCTTTGAAATGCTAGGCTAATAGTAGTTGGTGCTTACAGTCAGCAAAGGATGGCTACCGATCCTACCTCCAAGCTTATGCTTCGCATTCTCTTCGTTCAGTGTTTGATGTCAACAAACTCGATCTCATCAAAGTTGCCAAAAGCTTTGGTTTCTCCACGCCGCCGAGGGTGGACATTCAGCTTGGAGCGAGTATGAGTCGGGATAAGAAACAGAATGGAAGGAGGACGTATGGAAGTCAGCCCAAACAGCATGGTGGTGTTAGATTCAAACGGAAGTATAATAATGGTGATAGTTAAGGCAGAGAGTCGATGTCAATAGACCATTCTACTGAATTGACCTGATCATGGAAAGCAAAGTAGCCTTGATACCTCTAGCTGACTATCGTCTTGGTCTGTGGTTGATGCAAGGAGCCCCGTTATCTAAGATTAGCTGCTTGGGATAACTTGCACTTCTGAGGTAATCGACCTTTCGCCTTCAAACATTCACTGTGCACCCCATCAGAAACGCTCTTTGAACGAGTATCTGCCCTCAGTTCGGTTTTCAGTCCTCCCCTATTACGTGTCCCGTAAGAGAAGTTGCAAATCTCTCTCATACGCATAGACTTCCACTATCTTCCCTGTAGCGTATTAAGGTGGACATGACCGTACGACAAAGCCCAAATATCGATTTTTTCAAAGTTGGGTGAGGAGCATCATATGGGTGGCTCTTCCGGGATCATCACTCTAACGTCCGGAACGAATCATGTTTCCGGCCCCAGCGAACGCCAACTTCCGAAGCGGGTAAGTTAACACCTGCAACTAAAAAAAGGCTTATATGCGCAGATGTCCAATCGGGATGCCCAACACAAATTCTGGCTGACTCTTCTCGGCCGTAGGACCAGCATTTGTACCAGCCAAGTTCAAGCTCCCAATTGTTTGCATGCAGATCCAGGTCCCAATTTGAAAAGCCTCAGCCAAGATACGAGAGTTGTCCGAGCTTGAGCTTAATCTGTTCAGGTTGTTGACGCAACTTTGCTATTCTGCTCCCTGCCGTTCAAGCTCGGAGATGATTATCTGGCTGCCTCCTACTCTAGATAGTGGGCAGAAATATTCTACCTCGGCTTCTAGAGGTCGTACGTCTGCTCGTCATCAACATGTCTCCCGTTGTCAGGGATGCAGAGAAAGTCAACTCGCATGAACTCCAACCAAGGTCAGGCATTGCTTCATGGTGGGAACATCTATAAGTAAAGCGTCGCCATGACGTTGTATCATGGAACAGTGCCTCTTCGGAAGGCACATATGTCACGTCTCACCATCTATTCAAGCCGGCAAAGATGTTCGAGGAGACGAAAAGATAGATGACAGACCAATCGCGGGCACACATCAGATACCAAATCCATTGACTGTCCCCAACGGCAATGAAGATCCTTTCGAAGGCGCTCAACAAGGCGCCATCATTCTCAATCTGAGAAGCTCGAGGTTTATTCCAAGGGCCTGAGCACAGACATTAATTGACATGCAGGCTCGTGATGTAGAACGATCATCTCACAGAACGGCTGGATGCGCGTTCAAGAACCTCAGTGCCCATGGCTATGGCATTCCAACCGTTTATCAGAAAGATGTTGCGAATATATGGTTGCAAGCTGGCGCTCTTGTCCGAAAGTTGCTTGGCACTGGAAAGTAAAAGATCCAGATCTTACGGAGCTTCGACGGCTTGGTGGAAAGTGGCGAGATGTTGGTTGTACTCGGCCGGCCTGGCAGTGGCTGCTCAACCTTTCTAAAAATAACTTCCGGCGAGACTCATGGTTTCAATGTTGACCCGAAATCAGAAATCAACTATCAAGGTATTTCTGCGCGACAAATGCATCATCAATTTCGTGGTGAAGCCATCTATACGGCCGAAACAGACGTCTATTTCCCACAATTGACAGTGGGCGAAACCTTGTCGTTTGCCGCCAGGGCCAGAGCACCACGGAATCGACCCCTAAACATCTCAGGCGATCAGTACGCCGAGCATATGAAAGATGTCATCATGACCATGCTGGGGCTTAACCATACCATGAATTCAAAAGTTGGTGACGATCTTATTCGGCCGTTAGTGGCGGTGAAAGGAAACGAGTTACTATTGCAGAAGCAGCACTTAGCGGTAGCCCTCTGCATTGTTGGGATAACAGCACGCGAGGACTTGACAGTGCTAATGCGCTTGAATTTGCAAGACCCTTCGATTGGAAACTGAGCTATCTGGCTCCACGGCCTGTGTAGCAATCTACCAGGCATCCCAAGATGCTTATGAGGTAAGAATAGAGCAGCGTCGCTCGGAAAATGCCTAACTTCCAAGTTCCAACGGATCTTCGACAAGGTCATCCTGCTATATGAAGGCCGCGAAATCTATTTTGGGCGTACACAAGATGCTAAAGACTATTTTACTGCGATGGGGTTTCTGTGCCCAAGCCGCCAGACGACCGCCGATTTTCTGACTCCCCTACCAGCCCACTGGAGCGAATAGTCAGACCTGGATTTGAGTACATGGTACCTCGGACCGCAGATGAATTTGCTGCTGCTTGGAAGAAAAGTGCGCATCATGCTCAGCTTATGGTGGACATTGAGGACTACTATGACGAATATCCTGTTGGTGGTGAATCTGTACAGACCTTCGAGAATTCCAGACGAGCTCAGCAAGCGAATATGCGGTAAGTGACACTCCTGAGCTTTCGGATATGGACGACTGATTCGGTTACAGACCAGCCAAGTCGTCATACACGCTATCCATAACCCAGCAGGTCCAATTATGTATGGCTCGAGGTTTTCAGCAGTTGAAAGGAGATGCAAGCATAACTTTGACTCAATTAACTGGGAACTTTATTACGGCGCTTGTCGTTGCGATCATATTTTACAGTTTACTTTCGGACACAGACAGCTTCTACGGCAGAGATGCCCTAATTTTCTTTGGACTACTGTTGAATTATTTTGCGAGCGCTTTGGAGGTGAGCTCCCCGCAAGGCAGCTTGATTCAGTACCGAGCTTTCCACAGATATTGACTCTCTACGCACAACGACCGATCGTCGAAAAGCATGCCAGATATGCTTTATACCACCCATTCGCTGAAGCAGTATCATCGATGATCTGTGATCTACCTTATAAAATTGTCAATGCTATCACCTTCAACCTACCGCTTTATTTTATGGTTAACTTGCGCCGAGAACCTGAGCCTTTCTTCGTTTTTCTGCCTTTTTTTGTCTCAACACTTACGGAGTACCATGTCTACGATATACCGCACAATCCGTGCAGCATCTCGTACTTTAGCGCAGGCCTTGGTGCCGGCTGCGATCATTCTTCTTGCTTTAATCATTTAAGCCGGCTTCATTCTCCCAGTCGGATATATGGGACCCTGGTTCCGTGGAATTAACTACCTCAATCCCATCGCATATGCTTTGGAAAGTTTTGTGCTCAACGAGTTCGCTGGTCGAAGTTATCCATGCTCGACATTTGTGCCACAAGGACCGGGTTATGTGGACATTCGTGGGAGAAATCGTGTGAGAAATCGTGTTTGCTCCGCTGTGGGTGCTACTGCTGGCTCGAATGTGGTCCTTGGAGAAGCCTATTTGAGAGACAGCTTTGGCTTCTTACGAAATCATCTTTGGGGGTGATGCCGCTTGGCTTTTAATTCCAGATTATCACTAATAGCAAGCAGAAACCCTGCAATAATCTTTGCGTTCATGATCTTCTACATGCTCACATACCTCTTCTCGACAGAGTACATCTCAGCTGCAAAATCGAAAGGAGAAATCCTACTCTTTCGCCGAGGCTATGCCCCAGCACATGAACCGGAGGCACAATCTGACATCGAAAAATCAACCGACGCTGGACAAAGTTTGGATCAGGCTATGGACCGGCAAGTCTCCGCCACGATTCAACAACAAACTGCGATCTTCCAGTGGAAGGATATCTGCTATGATATCAACATCAAGAAGGAACCTCGCCGTATCTTGGATCATTTAGATGGCTGGGTCAAGCCAGGGACACTGACTGCTGCTATGGTAAGGATATGACTCATACGTTGTGCAATAGAAATATGCTTATCAGCTATAAGGGCGTTTCTGGAGCAAGAAAAACCTACCCTTCTCGACGTTTTTGCCACCCGGGCGACAGTAGGGGTGGTGTCTGGCGAAGCTTTATTTGATGGGCGTTCGCGAGATGCCTCATTCCAAGGGAAAACTGGGTATGTCCAACAGCAAGACCTTCATCTGAGACATCCACAGTGCGAGAAGGACTCCAGTTCAGCGCCTTGCTACGTCAGCCAGCGAGTACTACCAAACAAGAGAAGCTGGGCTATGTCGAAGAGGTTATTAAATTGCTCGACATGGAGGCATATGCAGACGCCGTTGTTGGCGTACCAGGAGAGTGTATAGCCTACTACTACTACTACCACCACCACCGGCTGCAATGGCTGATAGTGTTAGGGCTCAATGTTGAACAACGTAAGCGACTGACCATAGGCGTGGAACTGGCAGCAAAACCTGAACTTGTTCTGTTCCTTGATGAACCAACCTCCGGCCTTGACAGCCAGACCTCCTGGGCCATTCTTGACCTTCTCGAAAAGCTCACAGCCCATGGTCAAGCCATCTTTTGCACTATGATCAGCCATCAGCCATGCTCTTCCAACGTTTTGACCGTCTCCTCTTCCTTGCTGCTGGCAGCAAACCTGTCTATTTCGGCGAGATCGGCCCATCCTCCTCCACCCTAACAACCGACTTTGAGAGAAATGAGGCAGAGCCATGTCCTCCAGACTCCAATCCTGCAGAATGGATGATCGAAGTCATCGGCGCCGCCCCCGACACAACCAGCTCCATCAACTGGACAGAAGTCTGGGACAGCAGCGCCGAAAAGCCATCCATCACGCTGGACTTGACCGTATGAAAGCACAACTGTCCTCTCTCCCTCAGACTCTCCAACCATCACCATCCAAAGATGACTCGACCTACCGGCCCTTCGCCGCCCCCTTCCACACTCACATCCGCCTCTACCTCATCCGAATCTTCACACCAATACTGGCGCACACCAACCTACATCTACAGCAAACTGCTCCTCTGCATCCTAACCGGCCTCTTCATCAGCCTCTCCTTCCTCTACTTCAACAACAGCTTTTACTCCCACCCTCCAAGGCCTCCAAAACCAAAATGCTGGGAATCTTCATGCTCATGACCATCTTCGGCAACATCGTGCAACAAAATCTTCCCCAACTACCTCGCGCGCAACGTTCGCTGTTCGAGGCCCGCAAACGCCAAAGCAAGATCTACAGCTGGCCTGCCTTTTTACTTTCCAACATCCTCGTCGAACTGCCCTGGAATACGTTCCTGGCGCACGTGGCGGCGAGCGTCGAGCCGCGTGTCTGGTGGCGCGATTTCGGGATCGTATTGACATTCTCCGTCTTCAATGTATGCGCCGCGCTGCTGTTCTACTGGTTGGCGAGGGGGGTGCCCAAGACGAAAGACTCCCACGGAGAAGGGGAAGGGGAGGGAAGGGCGGGAAGGGTGAGAAGGGGGAAAGGGAGAGGGAGAGCTCAGGACATGCCTACCTAGTTAGTGGATGGCGTATCTGAAGTATCTGACTCATCACGATCGAGAGACCTACCGTCAGGATTAACTAGTAGTGCAAGCTCTTTCTTAAGAAGTTGAATAGATAGGGTAGGAAGGTAGTTAGTTGGTGATCAATACTCATATTCGATATCTCCTCCAGTTCAGATCTCATCGATTGGGGAAGGGTCGATGAATCATAAGCAACCCAACAGCACAGAAGAGAAAGGAGGAAAACTTCAAGACAGACATCCTCGATGACGATATCTACACATCCGTCTGGATAAAGTTCAGACGAGACAAGAGCTGCTAGACATTTGGCCGGGATTTTAAGGCACAAGATCATTCGGAATTGGTAGGTGCATCATGTTCACTATCCTACATCGATGCAAATCTACATCCATGAAAATTGACCAGCCTCGCGAGACATATGTGGAAATAGGAGTGAAGTTTTATGGCTAAGCTCTGAGCATGTCATTAGTCGAATTTCCGAGACTGATTTGTCTAAGAACCTGTGATGCGCAAGACTCGAGATTGAGGCACAATCATGATGCTCCTTTCCACTGCATATCTCCATTGGCGCTTCGTAGAACCTCACCACTTGCGAGAACCTTCGTGAAAACACCTTGCCTGTACTCCTGTCCCCGTTGAATCGGAAAGTTTCAGCCTGTTCAGATTCTTGAGCATCCTTAGACGAAGAAGTCCTGAGGAAGTGACACAAGCGCGGCAACAACACCAACCCCACCGACCACCGCACCGGCTAGAGCTGTAGCAGCCAACGTGGCGAAGCTGGTTCTTCCAGTCTCATTCCCGGTTCTCGCACGCTTCGCTGGACGCTCCTCCTCGTTACCAGTAACGGATGGCACAGCCTGGAGGGCTTTAACCTGCGTCATGCTCGCGATTTTGGATTGTGAGCGGCAGGCAGGCGGTTCTGCAGCTTCGATTTGCGCAACATGGTTTTGGGTCGTAGATGTCGATTCTGGAACGGAACTACTGGTCATGTCGTCTGCCTTTCGTTTGAGTTTGTTGTCGTTCTGAGATGGCATAGGTTCATCCGCGACACGCTCGACAATGCTGTCGATGGATACCTTAGCGGTGGGTTTAGACGCATTCTCTGGGACAATAGCTACTGCTGTTAGAGCATTCATTGAAGAATTCGGCTTAAAGATTGGTGGTGGTTGCCATGGTGGCTGGGGCAAGGTACAGCTCGGTCGATTAATTTGCTTCGTGCCGGGAAAGCTTTGAGCGTCAAGCATAGACATTTGTGACTGGTAGGCGCGGAGAGGATCAGATGGTACTTGCCCCGGGGCACAGCTGGCACCATAGGAATATGGAAACTCGCCAAATCGTTCATCGTACGGAGCGTGCGACCTGCCATCAAATGTGCATGGCCAAGCTGAGCTGTAGGCTGAAGCCATCGGAGTCGACCACTGCTGGGAATTGGTGTATGGGTATTGACCGCCTGGGACGCCCGAGTTATGGGTCGGAAATTCACAAGGTTTTGCCATGGCTGCATCCGATGGACTGGGGGCTCGATTCAGAGTATTGGCAGGCAGACTGAGGCGTGTGGCGTGCATAGTAAAGTTACCGGGACGCATATTGTACGGAATTGCCTCGGGCTGAGTTGTCGTTGTCTCATAATCACCACAGGTATCCTTTGGCATTGACTCTTTGGTGCCAAATGTCTTGTTCGGAAAGTGGTCAAAAATATCCTCGTCGCGTTCCATCCCGATGTCATCAGAGAAGTCAGAACGACTGCTCTCACTATCGGTCGAATCTTCTTCAGCACGAGTTGTTTTTGTTCCATGGTCCTCCGCGATCAACAAAGCTTCTTCATCAGAGTCGCTGCCATAGTCCGTCACAGCATCATGCCCCTGTTCATCCTCGCTATCATCGACCATGAGAGCAGGTGAGTTGGGGTCATCAGAGTCAGATTCGCTCTGTGTGAGATCCTCATCCACCAGTGTGGTTCCCTTGTCTAGATCAGTCGGTTGACTTGCCACATGGCTACTTCCATAACCACTGGGTTTTGCGTTAGGGTAGTGGTTGGACTCTTTGCTCAGAGAACTGGTCGGAGGACTGCTGTTGTTGGTAGGTGATTGCTGGTCTGAGGACATTGAACTCCCGAAAGAGGAGGTATTATGCTTGTTGAGGTTTATTGCCCATTTGTCCGCCTGCCGCTCAGCCTCGCTGAGTCCTGAAGGGCCTGCGGCTGCAGGTGACATTTGCAAAGCTGGAGAAGACGGATAGGCCTTGCCGTCCATTGACCTAGGCAATGGACTTGAAGCGGAGCTGGGAAGAGGCGGCAGAGGGCTAGTGGGTGAGTAAGCCGTTAGTCGCCCTGTGTCTTTGGACATTGCCTCTTCAATGCAAGAATGATCGATAGGCGAATCGGCGAGGTCAATTATCTGAGTAGGAACAACAACTTCGAGCTTGGGTTTGAGGACTGTTTCTTGTACGAAGGAGATATCAGCGTCTTCCCCATCTTCCTCGTCGTCATAGTCTGGCACATGGAAAGTGTTTGGTGGAAGTTCGACCTGAGACGTTCCTGGCGCTGCTTGTGGCTGTCCAAAGCTATAAAATGGCGTCAACCAGAGACCAGCAACAATCATAGGGGAGATATACCTCTCAGCAACCCACGAGTATCGCACGACGACATGGAGCGGAGGGAACGACTCTGGTATTGCCAAAATGTTAGACATTGTCTCCCATTCAAGCTTGTTCCTTGATGGTATCCCCCGGATAGGCTGGCGGCAAGAAAATGGTGCAGGTGAACCGTTGACGAAGCACGTACCTGGTCCTCGAGTCACCACGTTACCAAATTTCACAAGATCTTCATCGTACAGACGATGGCGTTCACGTGCTACAACCCTCTGATCCTCTACGTACGTTCCGTGCATAGATCCCACATCTTCGATGTAGACGCACTGAGCAAATGTCAGCAGCTGTAAGCTGGAGTAGGAGCTGTTGGCATACCCGATCATCTGGATCCGCTTTGAGAACTGCATGCTCTCTGGACATAACACGAGAATCAAACCAGGCATTGTAGCTGGCCGGAAAGAGTTCTCTATTCCCTGACTTGGAGCCTCGGCCGATGCGGATAGCGTAGGTGGGGCTTCTCAGGATGAAGTTGCGTGTTGGATGTGGATCCTCGGAGTTGAGAATTTGGAGCTCAACAGAGACTGTGTTAAGAGAATCATCAGCGCATGCTCTTCGAGTAAAAGAGCATATATTATAGCGTTGGATGACCCAGTAGGTTGGTGTGCTTGAGGGTCGAGTCATGCTGTTCCGTGATGGCAGGGTGTGGATGACTTACGGTTCCTTCTAGGCTGAGCCATGATATTGTGAAGCTGATGAACGGTATGAAACTGAGAATGACTTGAGGAGCTGGGTTTCATGAAATGGAAGATGATGAGTAGGCAGCTTGGTTGTTGCTGGCCTTGGACACGGAAGGCTGCGGTGAAAGTGGAGGGGTAAGCTGCAAGGCGCTGCGGCCTTACAAGCGCGGCCTTACAAGCACGTCAGCTTGCCAGTAGTCTTGACTCCTAAAGTATTCCTAAGGTATTCCTAAGGTATTGCCAGAGATTGTAAGAGTAGCTAAAGAGGGCGTCAAAGGATGAGACTCACCCAGCACAGAGGATGAGAGATGATTGAACGAGGTCAAGTGAGAACAACTGAATGGACGACAGCAGGAGTGAGGTGGGGGTGAGTATCAAGGGTGTGAGTGGTGGAGTGCAAGGTGAAGCTAAACTGAGTGGCTGCCCTGGCAGTGGTGTGTGCAGTTGATTGGTGCCACTGGTGCCTAAACAATAATGCATATGCTACTCGTTGCCTTACTTGCGGACTACAAGCAATGACCACTGCTGCTAGGGCATGTAGAGGTGCGGTGATACACGACAGGCTGGAAGGATTTCCACACCCCATGCATCTGATTACCTGTGTCGGTGTCCGAAAAGGTTCTAGTTACGTCAGATTGGGTACAGGAAGTAGGCCATGCCATATTATACGTTCCATCCTTCTTCGACGATCCTATCCGTCCATCTATGTTACACGGGCCATCTTGTGCAAGATATGGCCATGATGCACCGGCGCTTTTGATGACCGAGAACATGAGCAGCAATCACTAGCATTAAGTACAGGTAGAATCGAAGACTCGGAGGTAAAAGCCTTGAAAGGGGAGAAAGAGAGTAGAGTGGGAGGGAGGTCGCTTCTGCAGTGCTATGACAATGGTAGGGACTCTTTGCCTGTATTCAGCCTTGTTCTTTCATCTCATTGGCATCCCGGGTCCAGCGGTGCCCATTTGCTGTAGTCGTTGAGACAGTTGAGGATATTTCTCCGACACCTCTAGCTGGGTGCGCGTGGCCTCTGCATAGGACAGAGCGTTCACAATCTCTCCTTCCGTTCTGGACAGCTCAGCAGCCCTCTCGAAGTATTTAAGTGCATCGGTGACCTTGCCTTGTTGTAACAGCAGCTGGGCCATAGTAGCAACAGCAATGTCACACTCAGGGTCAACTGTTAAATGGTCAGCCGTGCGATGAAGTAGAATATTTCAATAGAAAAATGCTTACTGATCAGTGCTTTCTGGCACAAGCTCTCCGCCTCCTGAAAGTCTTGTTTCCATTGAAACAAGGCTAGAGCCTTGTTGATCAGTGGCAAAACGTTCATGCTCATTGGCTTGCTCTGCTTCTCCATGTCCACTGCAGTTTCGAATTTTTCAATTGCCTCTTGGTACTTCTGCTGGTCAAGTAGAAGCTCTCCATAGTAATTGTACACGTCAGGAGTTTTGTCGAACTTCTTGATCGTTCTTCGAAAGGTTGCCATGGAAGAAGCCACCGAGCCCATCTTATACTGTGTCACACCAAGCTGAATGTGGGAGAAGATGAAGGCTGGGTCTAGATCGATTGATTTTTGATAATCCTTGGCTGCTTCCGGGAATTCGCCTAGAATGAAGTGCAGCTGAGCTCGATGGTAGAAGATGTCGGGATCGTCTTTGTTTTGAGCTGTTGCCTGCTCAAAGTCGTCTGCCGCTGCCTCCCGATTGCTCATCTCCAGATGCATGCTCGCTCTTTTGATGAGGCTTTGGGTGAGCGAGGGTTTCAGAGTAACGCTCTTGGTTAAGTCCTCCAGAGCCTGCGTGGTGTCGCCTTCTAGATATCTGAAAGTAGCGCGCATGTTGAGTCCAAAAGCTTCATGTTGACCGAGATCATTGAGCTCAATCGCTTTTTCGAATGATTTCGCTGCCTCCTCGTAGCCTTCACCGGTTTTCTTATCCAATGCAATAAGACCCCTCTGTAGCTGCCCTAGTCCAGTATTCTCATCCAACTGAACAGACTCTTCCAGCCCAGCAGGAGGAGGTTGAGGACGGAAGCTTTGTAGGTAATTGGTCACGAATGTAGGACTGGGTAGCTTTCTGCCCTTTGCCTCTAGGATAGCCTTTCCTTTCTTCTCGGCGACCTTTTTCAGCAGCCGTTCAACACTCTGTGCGCTTTGTTCGTTTTTGAAGCCATCGATGATGCAGCTGGCCGTATAGTCGAGTAATGCTTCACTATACATGCCGAGGTGCTCGTAAGCATGCGCTCGCCTGTTCAATGCTTTCACATATTCTGCATCCATCGCAATGGCAGCACTCGTATCTTCGACCACCTTATCCCAGTCACTGAGGACGTTGTAGCAGGCCGCTCTATTAGAGTAGTAGACGGGGTCAGGCTTGCAGAGGATCGCTTTGCCATATAGTTCAATTGCTTTGTTGTAATCTTTCGATCCATAGGCCTTGTTGCCTGCAGCCTTCAATTTTGCCGCATATGATTTGCGATCCTGTGCACGTCAGTGGAAGGATATTGGGATAGTGCTGAGAAATGCTACCTCTTGGGAGAAGCTATCGACCGTCGTCTCGTCTATCTGTGGGAGGTCGTCTTCCGCTTCTACTGAGGCTGCCTTTGGAGCTGGCATCGCTGTCCCTGCAAAGATCAGCAGGCATGATCAGAGCAACGTGTGTTATCATACCAGCTTCTTCATCTTTGATACTAGGAGATGCACTCTTGCCATCCTCTGCTGCTTTTTTCTCTTTCCGTCGTTCTTTCTTGCTCTTTCGTTTCTCGTCTGAAATGGATGCGCCTTTGATGTTCTTTCTCGAGTCTGAAAGATAATATACAATTCCAGCTCCGGTGATAACCACAACCGTGCCAGCTATGGTGTAAACTATGGCCTTGTTTTCAGTTGCCCAAGTGCTTACACGGTCCCATAGTGATGATGATGACGATGGCGGTGATCCAGACGGTGGTGCGAGTTGTACTGGAATGGGCACAGTGGACATTGTGAGAGGGAGCAGGAATAGAGGAACAAGAAAAGCAATCGAGACCGGTAAGAGGCTGTGACAGGCGCGTCGCGCAACAATGAGAGATGCTCCCTGTGATGATTGCAGCAGAAGTCAATCTCCAAGATTTCTTCCCAGCTATCGAGTACGCTGCTCCCTTTCTAACCAATCAAAGCGCGGCAGCCAGAGCTCCGCATCACCTCCGCAGTATAGTTGTGATCATGATTTCTGCATCAAATTCGTGTTCACATGCAAAAGTAGTATGGAATGGCAGCGTTAAATCTTTCCATGTAGTCTATTTGCTCCTCAACATCCAACGATGTACGCAGAAAATCACTAGCTTATCCCCTGTCGATGTCTCCTCATGTTACGTGTTTACAACCACCATCTTTCTATCACAGAGCTTCCTACTTTAGTCCCATGCGCTGACCATGGAAAAGGCGGAAAAGGCAGAAGATCCTGTACTCAGGGTTTCTTCTTCTACGAGCTTCTACATCTTCACTTCTTATCTCTGGAGAAATCATGTTGAGAGCACGAATCACGGTGGCGAACATTATTTTCTACCCTATCATCGTGACCGTCTTGTCTCAGCAGCAGAAGCCTTTGGTTGGACTGGTGTTACGACCTTTATAGGTGGTGATGGAGGCATGAAGAGACTTTCAGGCATTGTGGTGGACCATCTCAAGACTGTCTGTGAAGAGGAACCTTCCTGCGCGATGAGGAAGATAAAAATCTGCGTCTACAAAGATAGCCGTTTCCACATCGAAACCGCCGCCATAACACCGACAGATTCCTCTAATGTATTTTACTTGCCTACTAATCTTAACGAAGTGGCTACTTTAAATTGTCGTTGCCTCGTTAAGCTGGATTTGGAATCCACTCCTACGTCACTCTTTACTTCTCACAAGACTTCAGAGCGTATTCCCTATGACCGAGCGCGAGGAGCAGCAGACATTGCCCACAAACCACCCACTACCGCAGAGGTCCTTCTGTTCAATCCTCGTGGGGAGATTACGGAGTGCAGCGTCTCAACGCCATATTTTCAACGTCATGGTCGCTGGGTAACACCATCCTTGTCCAGCGGAGGTAATGCAGGCGTGACTCGTCGCCTGGCTCTGCAAAATGGTCTCTGCGAGGAGCAAACTGTTTTCGTGGAGAGTCTCCGCCACCAGGAAATCATCTGGATCAGCAATGGAGTTCGTGGTTTCATTCCGGCGACCTTGCTCCTGGAACCTCTGAGTTGACTGGGTAGGTTAACATCCTCATTCAATTACTGAAGGAACTTGTGGTCCTCTACCAGCCATACTGCGTGTTTCTCGGCTCTAGCCTACCTTGAAAAGCTGATTCATAAGCTCAACAGGCGGTGATGAGGGGCTTCATCCTGTCTCGTCTACACTGACCTAATTAGTTTTTCTAACTTCACTTATCTTCCTCCCAATCCCCCATTCTTTTGAACTTTCGAATTCACTTTCATCTACAAGTAGTCCTCACCGGACTACTACGTCCCAGCACGCTCACTCATTCTAGAGCAATTGAGTGGTACCAAGCAAGAATACGGTATTGAAGTCTGAATCCACATCCACTCTACCATCACGTCAAAATGTCTGCAATCTCGACAGTCTCGGAGAGCTTTCAGATTACGACGATCGTCCGCTATGAATCAGGTCTTCTAGCCTCTCAGACATCTCAGACTTGCATTGCGGACAAGTTCATGACAATAGATGATTTCTATCTTCTCGCTTCTCATCAAGACAAGCTCATGAATGCTGCCAAACACTTTAATTGGCCGGTCCAGCTGATAGAGCTCTATTCGGGTACCCGAGGCCTACAAATCTTGTTTGCAAAGCTTCTACTCCATATTCATGAAGACAGAAAGGGTGATGCACCGCTCCAAGTCCTTGTTGCCTTGGCCAAAGATGGAACATTGAGCATCCGCTCCTCCCCAGCTCTCATGCCTGGACTGCTGTTTGCAACGGATCTGTTCGACAGGAAGAGGGAACCAAACCTCGGGGACTCTGGTGGTTTGTACAAGAGGGTTCCAGTTCGAGTTTTGATTGATGATCAAATTTCCCTCTCATTCGGTACTGTTTGGTCTTCTTCAGTTCGAAATTCAAGCTTCGGTAAGGCTTCAACAACTCATGAGAGCCTTATTGTTAGCCGGTACAGCGAAGTACTTCAAGGACAGTTTACAACGCCATACTTCCTCCGAAATGGTGCCTGGATCACACCAGCTTACTCAGGGGTAGTCGCTAACAGCGTAACCAGAAGGTACGCGCTCGAGAATGGGCTCTGCAAAGAAGGTATCGTTCTGAAATCTAGCCTAAAGAATGGCGAAGATTGCTGGCTTAGTGATGGAGTCAGGGGATTCTTCCAGGGCACAATATGCCTTGATCCCTCCACTTTGCATGGAAGCAGGCCCGAGGCACACTCTAACCGTGATAGGGCAATTCCCAAGCGGGACGAAAAGATCAGATCCGAGGGCGAACTGTCAAGGTAAGCAATTTCTAGAAGGCCAAGAGTCCGGTTTGATAGCTGACGAGTATGGGAATTCAGCACTGAAAGTGCTGGCAACCATTTTGATGACGAAGATGATGACGAACTTCAAATCATCCCCAATCCTTTCACCTCCAGCGACAACTTTCAGGCAGTCAAAAGACCCAATCCCTTTGTCTCATCGTCACCTTCACCGCCACTTAGACGCTCCAAACGTGGCCAACCAGGCTTTACCCCCCTTCTTCTAAAAGACAAAGACGACACTCTTCTGTGCGATGGTTACAAGGCCGTACCCAATCCAGAACACAGAGGCCGGATTCTTCGTCCTCGCCCTCTTCGTCCATCGAGGCCCGCTTAACGATACATATTAGCTTCCGACTCGAGCTTTCAGGGTCCAGCTTCACCCTCAATTCAAGGGCGACATGGCCCGCATCGTGACAAGCATTTTTCAGCCAGCAGTTGTACCCTCTAATATGCTGGGGGAAGTCTCCGTTGCGGCAGCATTATCATGAGCCTAATTAGTAAGAGCTGCGTGCTCGACAGCAAACCTACTGTTGCTCATTTTAATGGAGAACACGGATCGATGGAGTCGCAGTCATGGCTCGAGGTCGGCTTTTACATTGAACGCGCTTCTAAACGTGCTGCCGTCCATGCAAGCTGGCTTGTTGCATTTGTAGCTCACTAGGTCAGGATACATCTATGGATTTAATTTACGACCCGTTCAGCAACGCTTGCAAGCTAGATAGCAGATTTAATGACCAGCATTAGCTGGCGTTTCCTGAATCATGAGTCTGGCATGCCACAATTGTCCTCCGCAGCTTGCATACCAAACCTCACCATATTCTTGTCTATCCATTAGGACATTTCCTGCTTAGCGTTCAGCAATTGGAATGCTCCAGAGTGCAGAAATCGTTTTTCATATCATTCTTCGTCCCGTCTCGCCGTGGTGTGAAGAAATTCCATCACTTTCGTGACTCATGGTCTAATTTCGCCAAGCCCCCTTGATCCCTTCTCCGGCCGGCTCACATACTACTGGTATGACAAGTATGCGTCAACGAACATCAAGCAACAACACCATAAGTCGTGCGCGCGCAGCACACATGGTTACTTAATTTTTCAATTCTCCATTTGGCTTCCCGCTTTTCTCCTTCTCCTTCTGAGCTCCTTTCTTCTCCACCACCTCCGTAGGCACCGGATTTGGATTCCCACCCCACGTCAACCCCCTAACAGCCATAAACTCCCCCCTCATCTCCTCTGTGACCTTCTTCCTCCTCTCCTGAAACCCAGCCACATACTCTTGCAGATACTTGATACAAATCCCTTTCAGCTCGCCCGTCAACATCTCCCCTTTTTCGTAGGCATGCCTGATCTGCTCCAACTCGTTATCATCCTCCATGAAGAAGGTAAGATACTGGAATGCCACATCATATTTTGTCCGTCCACCCAGTTCCCTCTGTTTCTCTGCCGTGTCCTGCCCACCAGAGAACGCGTATTTATTGATTTTATTTTTGATCTGGTTCGGTGTGTCGGTCAGGAAAATGGCGGATATGTCTACCGATGCAGACATTTTCGATCCCGGGCCCTGGAGTGCCGGGAGGAAGATGGAGTGGATGAGGGAAGGTTTCTTGTATTTCATCTTCTCGGCGTGTTCGCGGCATTGGCGGAAATAAGGGTCTTGGTCTATGGCGCAGGGAATAAGGCAGGGTATCGATCGCGTCTTGAGCGGGTCAGAACCAAAGATATGCGGGAACGAAGTTGCGAAGCTGGTGGCGGATTGAGTGGCGCAGAAGTGGAATTCGCCGACGTTGTTGCTGTCGGTGAAGCCGAAGGTGGCGCGGACGGAATTGATGGTGATGCGTTTGGCCATGCGACAGATATTTTCGTAAAAGGCGCCTGACACATAGTCGAAGTCAGAGAAGATAAAGGTTTTAGCCGGGTCGAAGCCGATGCCGATGATGTCTTTGGCGTTTTCGGTGGTGAAGCGTTTGGAGTCTGAGATTTCGAGCTTCGGGCTGTGCATGTACTTTTCGTCGTCGGTGAGCATTATAACAAGGGGAACGTCGAAGACATCTTGGAGCCATCTACGTAAGATTGGACAGTTAGAAACAGGAGGAAAATCCTACTGGCTTGGTCATACTTTGTAAACTCGAAGGGTATTGCATGTCCAACATGTAATGAACCGCTACTCGGTCCTCTCCCCGTATAAAGATAAAACGGTTGGCCCTTTTCATGTCGATCCAATATTTTTTCAAGGTCTCGATGACTGAATACAATCCCCCTTCTCAGAAAGCGATGCGGCTTCTTGCCTGTGACTTTTTCGAAACGCTCAAGGAGGGTTGGAGATATTGGCGTTGCGCCGAACTGCTGTATCAATTTGGTATAGTCGACAGGTAACAGCTTTCCGGTTTCATCAACACCTCCAGAGACATCAAAAGGCGTTATTCGTTGTTCAACAGCATGAGACGAAGGAGCTTGTTCGGCAAGGGAAAGGGTGGTGAGCGCAGGCGGCTGGCCTGGCTCGTCGGCCATAGTCGAGATCGAAGCTGGCAATATCAAGACACGATTCTAGCCTGATTCAACCTTGACTTAGGATGTTGTCAAGACATCAGGCACAATACAATGCGCCCTTACTTGATAACGTGACTCCCATCTTTCATGTGCTCTATTCTGGTGGTTTTTGGAGCTCACTTTGAGATGACAGCCAAGACTCCACAGTTAGCCTTGCCTAATTGAGCTAAAGCTTATAGTGCGTGTGGAGCTTCAAGTTCGGTGGCAAAAGGATCATTCCCGCAATCCTCCCCAATGCGAAGCTGCACACTCCAATAGAATGAAGTTCTTCGAGAACTCCTCAAGCTATGATTACTCGTTCCCTGCTGTGACGCTTGCTTATTTTCTTCGATATCCAAATCCCTACTCGAAACATGTCCTCAGCACTGATGTCATTGATCGCTATGTGGATCCTTCAACGAAACGACTTCACACGACTCGCCTGCACCTCAAGCGATCCAAGGTGCCATCTGCCATGGCAAAACTTCTGCCAGCGGGCCTGACAGGCCCAGGAGGAGCACAGCAAAGTTATGTAGTCGAGAAAAGTACCATAGACGTCCGGGAAGGCTGGATGGAAACCGAATCGCGCAACATGGAGTGGACCGGGATTTTGAGCGTCATTGAGCGACAGACCTACAGGCGGCAGCCGCTACCCATTGAAACCTGGCGTGACAAGTTAGCTGCTAGTGATGAAGACACAACTCTCGGCGGCGGAGAAAGGGAGTGGACTTCATGCAAAACCGTCGTGTCCTTCAAGTCTCGGCTAGGACAGGCCATAAAGAAAAATGCCGAAGCCATGGCAAATGCAAACGAGGACGAGACCCCACGACAAGGCTTCTTCGCATCATGGTCAACTGCTGGTATACAAAGAACCATTGAGCTCGTTGGTGTGAAGCGGTCCAAAACTGCAATCATGAACGGCAAGAATGGGATGAATGTGGTGCTAGAAAGGCTTCGGAGTGGTGGGGTGATGGGTGTGCTTGATGGTATGAGAAACGATCGCTTGGAAATGTTGGGAGTTCAAGAGGGACAGTGGAAGAGAGCTTGGATTAGTGGAAACCAAGGGGGAGATCCAGACCCCTCACCACCAGACTTGAATTCTGAGCACCTGGACCATGACAGGTGAGGAAGACATAGGCTTCAGGGTATGTGTTGTTAGCTGGGAGCTCATTTAGCGAGGCGCTGGGCAGGCGTTATGGCATGAGCAGAAACCATTGATTGGGAGTATGGCGACGATGCCAGTTGTGGCAGTTCAGTGTGTATATGCTGTTGTTTGCTCTGGTGCAGTGGTCGAGATTCATCACAAGAAATCTTCTATCTTCTTATCATGTTTTATACGACAACTTCAATTGTTGTTAGCTGGGCCACTCCTGCCAGTTCATCCACCACGGGGAACCTCCCCGGAAAAAACTTGGCATCCACAAAATACCAATTGGATTTTGTTCACCTTCAACATGACGCTGTTCTGTTCATTGTCCAACATACTGCCAGCAAGTGTTTCCATTTCTTACACTGCAAAAGTCCGGTATTTATCGAACACCCGTGCTTTGCCAGAAAGCTTTTTACCATTTCTGCCAAGATTCTCTTCACTTCACCATCTTTTAAAACACTTCCTTTGCTATCTCGCTGCTGGTCTTCCGCTCTACCTTTACCGCTTCTTCCATCCTCCATCCGTCTCTCAGGAGCTCTTGTTCTACTCGCCGCGCCGCTCGCTACCTTGCAACCCCAGCTTTCGCCACTCGTTTCGAAAGCAACGGTCAAAGTTTCTGCTCGCTACCACCACCATGCATTTTTTTACCTTCATTACTCTAGTGGCTGTGCTTGTCATCAACCTACTCTGCACAGCTCCGGCCGCCGCATCACGGTCTCATCAGCGTGCGCACGATCTTGACACGGTGAAGCCAATCTCAGAATTAGGATGGACCGTACCACTTCTCTCAGGTTAGACTTACCGCAAGCTTACACTGAGAATCTCATGTCAGGCTGACTATATTGTCAGGCACATACGCGCTTCCTCCTCCTGCCGCGGACAAGACGTTGAAGTATCTCACTCTTGGTCGGGGCATCATGACCTATGGATGCAATGGCAACACACCTGGGAATGACCAACCGGTCTACCTTTACCAAAATACCGATCTTTATGACGTTACGCCCCTAGCTCAAAACCTCCCAGACGAAGCTGCTCTGCACTCGCTTGTTCCACATTTCTGTGAGTACGACTATGCCGAACTGAGAAACACATCGATGCACTGTGTTGGGCGAATTTACAATCAGTCCGACCATACCATTGTCAACCTCTTCGGCTTCAACGTTCCAGAGTTCACTATTGAAGTTGACCAGGTCATACCATCTCCAGGTGGCCAGACAGTAGATGGCTACTGGGACCATTGCACTACTATTGACAAAGAGTGGGAGATGTACCGCGTGGAGACGGCAGGTGGAGCTACGCCAACCACCTGTAAAGGGCATGAGAACTCAACCATTAGTGTTGCATATGCAGCTGAGTACTGGTTCTACCATTGTTAGAAACGACATGCAAAAGGAGTGCCACTGGACAATCCCTTGGGAAGTGGTCAAGATGCGGTTTGGTCAAATGGTATTCAAAAGCTTTATTGTTTTCGGATGCGAAAGATTTGACATAATCGATCGTAATGGGTGGAAGTTGGAGTTCAAATAGAACGATCACAATCAGAAGGACAGATGATGGCCAGCAAACGAGGATTTGCTTGCAGAGCTTTCAGAAGATCAAAGGAAATCGAAAGAGCTAGAATGTCTACCATAACGTATGACGGTTAAGCAACAGGGTAATCCATTGACCATGCTTCCTTCATTTTTGCATCTTGTCTCTTGCACTGTAAGACTATGGCTGTTAACCATACTGAAAGTGCTATGGCACTAAAATGGGTGGTCTTGGCTATTGTCTTCAATTTAATCAACATGATTGCTAAGTTACTAGCAAGGGACATAAAATACTACCAAGGTCTAAAGGTCTACTAATGATATATCGGCCTCCGCTACTCAATTTTCTAACTTTTTAGGTCTTACTCAACAAATCAATCAACCTCAGACACAATTAAACTGGACAGTTTCAGGGCTCATCATGGAAAATTACGAAACAGACATCACTGCTCGTCAGGGCGAACAACAGTATTTTCTCAAGTTGACAAGTTCTGTACAACCGCTGATGTGAACCTTATGGAATTTTCAGTACATCTTCGATGTCCCTAAATAGCGGGTGCCACATTGTTCTTTGAGTGTGAGCCACGTCAGATTGAGCTTTCGGTACCAAAGGGAGTCCCAGCAACTAAACAAGTTCGATAGTTTACCACGCGAAATCACGCCTCAATTATTCATGAAGATGCCCACCGTTTTATGCTTGTTATTCGCCTGTGACGATTCTCACGAGACCCTACTTCTGGTATCCTGCTGTACGAATGGAGTATACCAAGGGGACAACTCTAGCCAGGTTTCCCAGCCGAAACGTTGAAATTGAGGGAGACACAACAGATTCTGTGAGAATGGGGAGACTTTCGGCAGCACCCTGGTACGAGCGTGCCATGGCTAAGATTTGGTGGCTGCTGCATGAGATCTTCTCAGCATTTGCTTTGGGATTACAAATAGGCTCCCGTCCGTCGAAGATTCCCCAGTATCAACAGGCGATTTAAAGGGATCATTGGAGCGAAGTTCTGTATGGGCTTTGAAAAGTGATAGGAGTCAGTCTGAGACGATCTACAATCCCCTCACATTTTCGGAGCCTAGGCTGATGAAGTACGCTTTTCTACTGTCGATACTAGCAGACTATGATTACCCAGAAGCTGATCGAGATTCTCTCAGGCATAGTTGGGAGTCGATTGAGAAATCAGATGCATCACCCGCTTACTAAGCATGACCTCATATCCACCTCAAGTCGTCATAAGTAGAAAACGTTGTGTGCCCGAGGACATCGAGAGCTACATTGCACACAAAGTTCTACAAATACAACAATTCTTCACCAGATCCTACGAACTACAGTTTCCAATTCTTCATCAGGCCTAATTACATCATCTTCCAAAATGTCTCAAGACTACTCCGGCGAAGACCCCATGGTCCAAGCCAAACGAGCAGAACGAGATCTCAACTCCCACGAAGCCAAAACAGGCCATGAACAATCCAGTACTGGTATTCAATGCTAATCCGACTCGTTTCCCCTCACCTAACCCTCAAAAAGCTAATGATACTATCATCACCAACAGCAACAGAATCCGGCGTCGACGCAAGCGCAGAACATAAGTTCCCTGGCTCCAAAGTAAGCTACGGCTCTGCAGCCAGCGGCGCCGGCGATAACCGCGAGATCCCGTCTGAAGAAGGAGGCGCACAGCAAAGAGGTACGGGCCGGGTGACCAAGGCAGGGGATTTTGATCAGGGAGAGGCAGGGGAAGGGCCGGAAGATGTAGCGACACAGCGAGAGCAGGATAATTCGGGCAGTGATGACGTGAGAGCAAACGTGGGGAAATGAGTGTATGGAGAAGCAGATGGAGACGAAGAAGAAGCAGGGAGATGAGGTTGAAATTGGGAGGGGGCGGTTATCGCACTGAAATGAGGATGTGAGCAGACGGACGGGGCTACGAGGTAACAAGCTACACAAATAGCGGAATCAGATACCTAGCCTGCCCAACTGCTGTCTTTTTCAACGACGGGCTCAGTGGCATAAGAGAGCCGACAGAGCAAGCCTCAACGAGAAGCCAAAAGCTCTGTTGCCCAACTACTATCGTATCTGCGAACATGACTATGGATCAAGACTACCAAAAAGTGTGCCTACAGGAGGACGGACCCATATATTCATGTACAGACACCACTCTTCAAGCAGCATACATATATCCTTCGTCTCAACTGCTTTATTTCGGCAAATCACTTCCAACTATCTCTACCTCATAACATAGCTAACACCGCCCGCCTCCCCCCTCCCGACACCATCCAAGACAGAGCTGCCGACACAATATAACTTCACTAGTAACATACGTCACACCGATCTTTGGAACCATTTCTAACATCATGCCAATCGATATGCTCAGCTTTGAGACCATACAGGCCCAGAAACCTCCCATCACAGTTATAGTCTATATTGATCCGACAAAGGGAAAGCCGCGGCTGGAGCACGTTTCTACATCGCTTGCAGCAAAACAAAGCTTGTCAAGCAAGGTTGTACCGCTGATGGCTTGAAGTTGTTCGACAAAATTTGGGACTCTCCCTCTCCCTCTCCCTCTCCCTCTCCCTTCCTCCTCTCCATGCGGTATAGGCATAGCCAGGTCATCCTCGCAATATTCCATCCACTCAACCTCCATATCCGCAGACATCATAAGCGTAAGGCTTTGCATAGTGCGCCAAACTCTTGCAGCAGATCACGGGTGTGAAAAGACAGACCAATTCGTCCCGATTTTGAGGGAAAGTAGGATAAAATTTAATAAGGTTGCTTGCCCAAGTGTCTCCAACTCTATCATTGGTGGAAGCACTTCACCAACCATCTACTCGCCTCAATTTCAAGTGCAATCCACCTTCAAATTTGGTGGTCACTCCTATCTCGATACGGGCTTCGTCTGGGTTCGGGTTCACTGTTTCTCCCGTCCCGACAAATTCCACGTTATATCTTCCCACCAACGCAGCTATCATCACCAACATTTCCGCCCTGGCAAATCTCTCTCCAATACATGCCCTCGGGCCGTGACTAAAAGTGTTGAAGCTGTACAAGTCAGCTGCACCGCCCGCCGTGTCTAACAGCCAACGGTCAAGATCGAATTTCAGCGGATCCGATGACCACCGTCCAGGACTGTGATTGAGAGCCCAGATCGATATGCGGAAATTGGTGCCTTTGGGACACGGAACCCCTGAAACGGTGAGCTTTTGCTTTGCTATCCGCTGGAGCATATGCACTGGCGCATGAAGTCGGAGGGCTTCACTGACAACGGCGCTGGTGTACTTCAGATCGTCGACTGCAGCAACAGCAGCTGCCAATTCGCAATCTGGTGACGCTATGTTCGAGCGGACCTCCTGTCTGATACGCTCCGGATCGGTGGTGACCTCGACACTTCAAAAAGAGCCCAGCTTAAGGCAGAAGCGGTCGTCTCTTGCCCAGCGCCCAAGAACGTCATGCATTCATGGGTCAAGGCTTCTGAATCAAGGACACCAGACGACATGATAGCACTAAGAATGTCTGATGGCGTTTCTCCGCTCTGGAGGCCGACTTTTCGGTCGTCAAGTAGACCTGCAATTGTTTTTCGGATCGTGTTCAGAGCGATATTGAGTTCGCGATTGCGCTTCAGCGGCAAGATATTCAACAGCCAGGCTGGCAGGAGGAAGCCAAGCAACCTTCGACGTTGAGCTGATTTACTAGAATTGAATCCAGTTGCGTAATTCTTGGTCATTTCGTTGTCGGGATGCGCTACAGATTTGAAGTCCATCCCGAATCCAGCCGCGCCAATGATATCGAGTGTAGGACGACTGAGAAGGGGAACAACATCAACTGTGTCTGGGACGTTGTTCAGTTGGTCTATGAACTCAAGCGATTTCTTCCAAAACGTAGGGTAATTGTCTTTGATCTGCTTGAACTTGAACGCGGGCTGTAATAATCTACGTTGATTCTGTACACATGAATATTGATTCCCAATCGAAAGCATCTATGGCTTACTTTGTGATTTTGCCCTTCTGCCGTGACTAAACCGTCGCCCAATATACCTTGTAGAATTGCGCGGACTGCTCGTGGCTTCTCGAACTTATATGTTTCCAATTGCAAAATGTCCTTAATGCCTTGAGGACCGGTTACCAGCACTCTTTCGCTACCCATTATTCCATAGTAACGTATGAGGCCGTTGTTTGGGATGCTTTGCATCCATTTCTCGCACTCATGACTTTGTGGTTCGACTAGAAACCTTCTGTACAGTGGCCCTTGGTCGGGTGACGGGAGATGCCGTAGAGGATTGAACAGTGGCTTGAGCAACAGTCGGTACAACAGGACCAGAGAGAGCGCTGCAACGGAGAAGAGCTGTAATGGGAAAGAAGTCATATTTGCTCAACTTTTGAGCACCTTGTCAAAGTCACCGACAACGAGGGTCGTTAGCGATGCGAGAGCGGTCGCCGGAACAGTGCCAGCGGGAATGGGTAAGTGGAATACATAAGTGTCAGACAAAAGCTAGTTTACGGTCCTGAGGGCCGCGGTCCTTTTGGTCCAACAATAAGTCAACCAGAGATGAGGCACCCAAGCCATCATGCGACGTGGCGTTCAGACGCTCAGGGGGAATTGAAATCGTCACCTGCCAGAAATTGGAACACCATTTCAGTGTCTTGGGATGGGACAGTACCAAAATGACTGAAGACAATTCAAACCAACCCCCTAGCCGTGGCCCAATGGGTGGAGCCCTTAG
>NW_006916083.1:0-54945 GCF_000464535.1 Endocarpon pusillum Z07020
TTTTGGTGTGGTTCCACACAAATTTTCAAGTTGGTCAGATACTTTTGCACTAGTACTGTAACTTCGCCCAGGGTGTGTGCCAGGGTGCGAGGGTACGGCGGACCATTATTGGGTTGGCGCCACATCCAAAATTTCGCCCCCCGCAGCTCCTGCCGATCATTCCATCCCAACTTCACACCACATAGAATTGCGTACGAAGATTCAATTGATTGATTTCAATGACTATTTACAAGCTTGCTTGGCTTCGCCTCTCGGCTACTAGTCCCAGACACTGCGTAGAAGTGCAAGCTTATCGTCTGAGTGCCGTACACATCCCGTACGACTAGGCAAGTGCTGGTGCTAATGTGTATAAAACAAAAGAATAAGAAATCATATATACCCTATTCTATAATAATAGGATAATCTGCCGCCACCCCAGGGCCTTCTATAGCCCGCGAGGTGTCTTGTTGCCGTACAGCAGGCTTCACATCCTCATTTTCATCGTTATTATCGTCCGAAGACGATGATTCTGAATCCAACGAGATTACTGTTGGAAAATGACAATGAACAGCAGCATCAGGCCACTTACAGTTGCCACAACACCCACCGAAGTGTCCTTGTACGTGACGACACTCCGGAAACGGGCCTTTTCCTCTTGCACATCTTGTGCAAGGAGGATTCTATACGAATCCTCGAGATTGTATGAGAAGCGCATTGATGTACGACGCGCGGTGCATAAGAATTTGTTGAGGTCTAATACGGCCAAGATAATAGGCCACATCTTGCCCAATCATCGCAAGCACCGCAACACCCTGCGGGCTATGGATGAACTGGGCCAAAAGTTGGCCACCAATCGGCAGAGGAGTTGGTGCTTATATCAGTTGACCCTAGGGGGCGGCAGGGGCAGCATTGACGGCGGCGACTACGGCGTTGTACAAAACAAGAGCCCTATATACTATGAGACTTTCGTACGGAGGTATTTTTTCTTATATGAAGATGCTCACATTAAGGAGGAGGAGGTGGTGGTGGTTGTTTTAAGAGAGTTGTCAATGAAATTCAAATGAAAGAAAGAAGAAAGTTTGTACGATGTTGTTGTTGTTGTCGTTGTTATTGTTGTTGTTGCTGCTATTATATATCAGCTGTCAGACTCGTACGAAGTTTAAGAGGATAAGAATCATACGTACTTGCTGTGGTGGTGGTGGTTGTGATTAAAGTTCAAAATTTGAAGTGAGAAGAAGATCTTATATATAAGTGGCGACTCTCGTGAGATCTTGACGCGAACTCACATCCGTACGCAATTCACTGACATTTAGAACTATTATATTGTCTATTGTGCTATTGAATGATCGTACGACAATACTATCAAGCTATTGAAAGCAAAGAATATTAAGAATGATGAGATTTGACTGTATATTGATATAGTCAACTTCGATAGTGTTGAAATCCATCGGCATCAATATTGAATTCGTACGAAGACTTTCTACTTCGTTTCTGTTTCTGCCTCTACCTCCTTTTGCATAAGTCGTTGACGTCTCGTACGACGTGCTGAAGGAGAAGGAGGAGAGTGTTGTGGCTTGGTTTTAGAAACAGCTTCTCTCCTTATCGTCTCAAGAGATGGCAAGCTCTCTTCGGACTCTCTCGTATTCTGTGAAGTCGTACGTTGGTGAGAGGGAGGAGATGTTGATGCACTGTTCTGAAATTGTTCAGATTCGTACGAAACTGATTTGTTGTTTTGAACTTGCTTTGCTTCTTCTTGCTTGATTTCCTGCTTGATTTCCTGCTTGATTTCCTTCTTGACTTCCTTCTTGATTGCTTTCTTCTTCTTGGTTGATGGTTCTCGTTTGATAGATGGTAATTCTATCGTTGAATCATCTTCGTATAATGATTCAAGGTCTTTTTGTTCCAGCACGATATGAATCGTGTAATCTTTGTTGTTGATAGTGAAGAACTCAAGGAGTTCTTTGATCGTACGAAGTTGAAGAGCACAATTTGGAAGATCAATAGGATTCTCCTTCTTGTTTGAGGTGACACTTGTTGCCAGATAAACATGATCACTCTTCGTACAAGCAAACTCCTTCCATCGTGGCAATTCTGCAAGCAGATAGTCTCGTACGAAGGCATCAACACTCTCAATTCTTGCATTTCAAATAGGTAAGACAGTTTTTGCCAAATTCTGGATATCAGTTTATATCTTGATACAATTCTGATCTTCTAATTCTCGATATTTTCGCAACCAAACTTGAATGCTCGTACGAATCGTTTCAAGTTTATTGTTTAATTGAGATCGATTTTTTGGACGTCCAGAGGTGACTGCTTATGCTTTTTACATAGAAGTTTGTCGTGCAAGCTCAGAAACAGAAGATCGTTGTTCGTACGACTGAAATCTTGGAGCAGGAGGAGTTCGTACGGAGATATCTTCAGTCAAAGTTGTCTTTGATTGAGGAGAATCTTCAATCTCAATTACTGATTTTGATGGATTTTGAGCTTTGTATAAAGGACACTCAGGAAGATGATTATACGCAGAATGAGCAACTCCATTCTCCGTACAATATTTAGACCATCCAAGTCTCTGGATGCTCATCTTGATTTGATCGTACGAGACTTGAGAAGAGAGGATTTGAATTTTGTTGTACGAAAATGATTATGGGATGTACTATTTTTTACCGCCTTTTCTGTCCCCACTTTACATTTAAACTTGAATTCCTCTTTTATTTCATTTACAACATCGTACGAAATCATGGCCCCTACATCTATCAATCTAGATCCTCATAAGGATGAGATTACTCATCTTCTATTCTGTGGAAAGTCAATTCTTGATATTCTTGCTCATTTCAAAGATTCATACGATCTCCAAATCAGTCGACGAACCTTACAACGACGTTTGAAGGCTTGGGAAGTCGTCGTACGACCGCAGACAGAAGATACAACTGTTCTTCGAGATCGAATTACTGAGCTTTTCTTTCATGGATTAGATGAAGTCCAACTTCTTCGTACGCTTAAAGAGGAAGGTCATCAAATTGGGAAGTACTCTCTCGTACGAATTCGAGAAGAGCTTGGCTTGAAACGTCGTCTTCGTACGGCGGATGAAAAGGCTGCAGCAGATGAATTGACTATGGATAGTCTAACAAGTGAATTGGAAAAGGGTGTCATTGGAGGATATGGTCGAGGACTTCTTTATGCTCATTTTCAACGACTTGGAATTCATATTGCTCGGTACGTATTTCGTACGATGGTTATATTATACTTATAATGTTTTAGGAATCGACTCTATTCTATCTACCGTACGCTTGCTCCTGATGCAGTTGAACGTCGTATACGCAATATGCAACGTCACCGAGGAGAATATCTTGTACCAGGACCTAACTTTGTTTGGTCTATTGATGGATATCTCAAGCTTGCACCGTACGGAATCGAAGTATATGCTGCTATTGATGCTTACTCACGATATATCATCTGGATATACGTCGGAATCTCTGCTCGTACGGCAGTGAGTGTACTTCGACAGTATTTGAATACTGTTGAAGTTCTTGGACAACATCCACGTTTCGTACGATCTGATCATGGTGGTGAGACTGTTCTTTTGGCTGATGCTCATCATCAATTGCAAAAAGCTATTAAACCAGATCTTACATTTCAAGAATGTTACATGTACGGAACTAGCACAACAAATCAACGTATTGAATCATGGTGGAATCAACTTACAAAAGGACTTCTCTTTCGTTGGAGAGTAAGTAATCGTATGAGAGCGTTTTTGATTTACTAATTCTAGTATAGAATTACTTTGGTACTCTTCAACAAGAAGGACTCTTTTCTATCACCGTTCTTGCGGATCAAATTGCTCTACTTGCAATCTATCTCCCAATCCTTCGTACGGATATACATGACTTTATGTCAACATGGAATACACATCGAATTCGAAAACAGCCAAATCGTCCGAATGCTATCCCTGGCAAGCCGTACGTTCTCTATCATCATTCACCAGAGCATATTTCAAATTATGGTCTTTCTGTTGATACAGAACTCTTGAATACATTGCAAAATGATGTACATGACTGGAGTAAGACTATTTCATTTCGTACGAGATCTATTTAATACTAATCTCTTTTAGATATTGATGAATATCTTTCTTCATCTACTATGCAATGGTGTAATAAACAGTTACTACATTTGGGATTCAATCATTCTCAATCTGCTAGTGATCTAGTAGCTCCTCATCGTACGATCTATTTGCAGCTTCGTACGGCTATCAATCAACACCTTGCAAGTGGTTCTCTACCAGAGTTAGGAGTTTTGGTAAAACCTACGGGAGCACTCAATTGGCAAGGACCAACAGGGGTAGAGAATTTGCAGGAGACTTCTTTAGCTGGTGATGGTGCAGATGATGAGATTCTGGAAGAATAGTTTCGTACAAGTCAATTGACAGTATCTATTCGTACGAAGAGTGCTATAATACTGTGTACAGAGAGGTGTGAAGTTGGGATGGAATGATCGGCAGGAGCTGCGGGGGGCGAAATTTTGGATGTGGCGCCAACCCAATAATGGTCCGCCGTACGAGGGGTGCCTGTGCTGCAACCCACAAGTGGAAACGCGCCGGTAGGCACACCTGCCACAGCGTCGCTGAACAGAGAATCTGCGGCACTATTTAGTCCCTGAGGCTCACTCATGCGATTCGGAATATCAGCGACTATTGCTCAACGCCGAGTCTACATCGTACCTGTGTGATATTCCATTCAAGCTTCTTATCACGAGGTAGCCTTTTACCCCAGTCTCATCTGCTGTCACCTATTTGATCCGCGTCTTCTCTAGCCCGCAATGGCCAATGGGATCCTTACTCCGATCTATAGCTTAGCTTCAAGAAACGGTTTTCCATCCCTTGACTTCTCGAGCCTCAGACCATCCAGGGCCTGGACAGACTCTGCAAGGGCAGCAGCAGCGTATACCGGAGTTCACTTGGCATCACTCGCTACTACTAACAGTCGAATGAAAGTACTTGAGCGGGTTGTGGACGCTTTACATCAAAGCGGACTACCTGGTCCAGCAAGGCTGATGGACCTCCAGGAGTATCTCGGGCAAGGCAGTCAATTTTATGTATACAAGGATCACCTGCTGGTTGAAGAGGGGTACGAAGCATTCACGACAATGGAGGTTGCCGTTAAACAGCCCAAATTTGATCTTGATCTTGAGGAAGAGCTGGACTTGGCTGATTCGGGGGTACGTGAGCATGTGTACCACATGTACCTTGAGATTTTTACCTTGACCAATCCGGCGCTGCGAGTTCACCCAAATATTGCTCGTCTTATTGCTTGGTCTGATGTTGGATTAAATCCACGTTTAATGCCAACGCTTGTAATGGAACTGGCAGAATCCGATCTCGCGACACTACTCGCAGACGACGTTCCACAACTTTCACCTTCGCAGAAATATTCTTTGTGTCAAGATGTCGGGGCCGGCTTGGATGCTTTACATGACTGCCATATCCTGCATGGTGACTTGAAACCGAAGAACATTTTGATCTTTCGTCACGAAGGTTGTATTGTGGCAAAGCTTGCAGATTTTGGACTTTCGCTTGATCAGGCAGAATCCGATCTCGCCATAGCCTACCTTGGTGGGACCCCTGGATGGCAAGCCCCAGAGGTCGAAGTCGGCAGTAAATTAAGTTCTCATGGGTTGCTGCAAGCTGACAACTATTCCTTTGGACTGCTAGTGTGGAGTATTATACTGCATTCTGGAAAAGTGCCATCACTATCAACAAGAGAAGCCCGACAGGCCATTGCTACGAGAGAACTAAAAGATGCTAGGGACATCGTCGGACTCGAGATGTGCCGTACTCTGACAGATGCTGTTCAGAAATTGCTCGAATACGATTTTCGTCGACGCCCTTTGCGTGTCGCCGACGTACTTGATGATAGGCCCAATGACGAGGAATACGGGTAAGCCGATGCTACGCGCACCGCAATCTCACTTTCCTGTTGAGACTAACGGCACTGTCAGGCATGGTGTCACGCTGGACTTCGAATATAAATTCAGCACGTACGGAAGAATGCCTAGTCGTCATGCAAAATCCAAACGCATCTCATGGGAATTGAACCCTGTGCCGGATATGTTTATAGATGGGCTCCACCTCCAGTTTCTAAACGATTTAAGCAATCTTCCGGGAGACATACTTTTTGCCCTGTTTCTAGCCTTCACAGCCTCTCAACCCAGCGATCAGAATACAGAGGACCGAGCTCTTAACATATTGGTTGCTGCGGCACGATCAGGGTATGAGCCAGCACAAGGCATTATTCCGGCAGCGCACAAGTTCTTCCAGCTAGAACCACAGCAACATATCAAAGAGCTGATAACAGAATGGCTGAAGAGCGCGGTGGGCAGTGGATCAACCCTAGCAATACCGGAATTGGAAAAGCTGGATCCGCCGACACTTTACGACGCCATCAGTGATTTCAGGATCAATGGCGGATACAACAGATTTTATTGTGCAATCGATCCCTCATTTAACAATTCGGTGGCTCCCCAGAATAAACCGACACAGAGAAGCAGTTTCCGATACTCTCGCCTTCACTGGCTAGCCACATATGGCAATCTATCCGCCTTGTTGGACTACTTTAACACAAATAGAGGGTACGGAATCGATGACATGACAGACAATCAAGAGACTCCATTATACCTGGCTTGTGCTCGAGGGTCATGGGAGATTGCTGCTGAGCTTATGCGTCGGGGCGCATGCGCGTCAGTCAGGTGTACTTCTTTTGAGATAAGCTGCATGCACTGGGTCTTCGCCTTTGGCGAAATGTTCCAGGCTGAGGCAGTCATTCAGCTGAAAGGGCGAGGAGCTGATTTAAACGCACGGACTTCTACCGAGGTCCCATTTTTTCACTATCCGTTCGTGCTTCCAGCTGGCACTCCGCTCCACTGGGCTGTAGCTACTTCAAGCCACAAAACTATACAGGTACTTGTTACACAGGGAGCTGATTTGCTCATTCGAGATGGCTCAGACCCTTACGTTTATGATGGACGAGTCCGTATACTCAACGACCCCAAAGAACTAATTAAGGAAGAGGGTCCACCCTTGAAGACGGAAACGAAAGGTCTCTCACCTTTAGATCTCGCCGCAATGCAGCATGATCCGTTTATCTTCGAGCTTCTGATATCAACAAGAGCTGATGTGGATATCAACGCGGTTGACGAAGAAGGGTTCAGTGTCTTACATCGGTTGAGTGCAAGCTACATATGGCGAACAAGCGCTGGAATCGCATTTTCCACCCTACCTTTCCGAGGCAACAGAATCCACATGCGAGATGGCCTGATCCGTAGTGTTGCAGCTATCAAAGCATTGGGGGCGGACATGGAACTATTGACAACCCCGCTAGACTCAAAGGCCCAGCAAAGGAAACGGGTCTGCAACTTCCCAAGCCGTACGCCTCTCATGTTGGCTTGCATGAACTCGGCAACCGACGCGGTGCGAACGCTACTTGAAGCTGGCGCTAGTGTCCGGACAGAAAATGACGTGGGACAGACTGCGTTGCACTGTATCTCTAGAGAAAGAGCCGCATGTGTGGAGTGTGTTTGTCTCCTGGTCTTCTATGGCGCGGATATCAATCACTGCGACAAATATGGAGGCACAGTCCTGTTGAGAGCGGCTTTTGCGAAATGTTTAGAAGTCGTAGAGTTCTGTCTAGCTAAGGGTGCAGATATTGAGGTTCAAGAACAGCATCCACTCGCGATTGAAAAGGGCGAAGGCCCTTTTCACTTACTTTCACCGGTACGTTCAGATATGATTTTCCAAGACAGATGGGACCGAGACTTCTTATTACAAGATAGATGGGACGAAGGCATTGAATTGGTAGACAAGAAAGACCGCAACATTGTTTTACGGGACAAGTGGGACTTGAAACTGGCTCGCCTGCTGGAAAGGTATGTACTTGCTTGTCCACACGTTGAAAAGAAACGCAGGGTCATTGAGTTTGGAAGTCCATCCGGTGAAACGATCCTACATGTGTATGCTCTGTACGCCATGCAGCATTGCGTTGCGGCATTGATACTCCATGGTGCTCCGGTAAATGCAATTGAGAGGAACCCTGCTCAAACCCAAGGAGATTTCGTTTACGGGACCCCCCTCGATGCAGCTATACGGGGCAAAAAACGCAGGGCGAAAGGCCGAGAGAGCAAGACATTCACAAACTCTGAATACGAGGATTCCTGTCGGAAGGCCGATGCGGTAATTGATATGCTTCAGCGAGCTGGTGGTGTTTCAATTTCGGATGCTGAGATAACTAAGAAATGGTTTGTTCCTGGAGAGACCGATACCGAAGAAGTGGAATTCCAGAAACGCTCAGACAATTTTAACGATCCTGATAGAGTAGACTCTGAGATTGAGCTGGCATGAACAGAATTCTAGTACTGCGCGTTGCAGATTTCTAGCGAATTCCTTGACAAGACCCTCGAATTGCTGGCGCAACGGGGCGCAATTGCGGTGTGGATAAAGAAAGTCGATTTATCGTCTAAACCTTGTAGTAGAATGTTTAAACTTGTTCGAATTTCGAGACAAAAGATTATGATATTAAATCGTAAAAAATGTTTAAATATTAAGGGGTAGCAATATGGGAGGTACGCGGAGTTGTTCGGAGGCGGCAGCCCAGCTTGGTGGGATCAGGGAATTTTGTTAAAACGCCGCCTCCTGGCCCTATTGATGTACAGCTACGCGCAAAAGTATCCGACCAAAATAAATTTTTGCACCAAACCCCACTAAAAAGTCGATCTTTTAGGAAATTCATAGCAACTTTAGCTAGCCGTCAACTATCAAATTTAAAATTTGATATTAATTCAAAATTGATAGATTAAGCTTTTATTTATAGAAAGTTTAGTCTCAAAATTTACAGATCTTTAGTAGACTAATTAAGAAGTAAAGAACTCAAAAATTTTGCGAACTTTTATATAAGGTTCCATACAAAGTTTTTATCTTTTTTAAAAATTTTGACTTTAATTTTATTCTCCTTAATATCTAGATATTTTATAAGAAAATTTTGTATTTATAAATGAGTATTTTATCAATTTTAAATTAATATAATATTTAAAATTTAGTAGTTGACGTCTAGCTAAAGCTGTTATAACTATTTTAAAAAGTCGACTTTTTGATGAGATTCCACACAAATATGAGGTGTTATCGGATACTTTTGCACTAGTACTGTATTAGCTAGGGACGCGAGATTATGTAATGCCTCTCTCACAATCTCGAGGTAGACTAGTAAGCTGACAGGCCAGTGATCTTAACGTAACATTTCTTCTATAGGATACTAAGGCTTTATAAGCCTTTTATTAGAAGTTTGCAGCAAATAGCGTATAGAGATACGAATTAAATTGATTAAGTTACTTTTATTAAGAAGAGCATTTGCTCATACTAATAGCTATAGAAGCGCATTATTATAATAGCTTAGAAACATTATTTGGCGTTTAATTTGTATAGTAATGCTTACTACTATAAATAAAAGGGCGTAAGAGTTATAAGAGCGTTTTGTACATTTTATATACAGAGACCTCTGTATTATCCTATTAATATGTAATAAATATGTATTATATAAATAGAGATTCTAACACTCTCTTTTAAAGAGTATTATAGTATTCTGAATTACTCTTTTGAGACTCTATATAAAATATCAAGAAATAAGCTTTTTATTTTGTTAATAAGAGCCTTAATAGAATTACTTTTTTTAGATTTTAGATAACTAGCTTAGTATTAAACTATAATAGTTCTATAAATTAATTAAATTTAACTCTTAAAAGTAGCTTTATAAGGCTATTAATAGCTATATTCTTTATTAGAATATACTTTAGCTAGATAATTTTTTTTATTAGTTCTCTTTAATAATAATATTATCTTTCTAATATGTCTATACTGTTAAGCTCGTAAGATTAGTTGTTACGTTATTAAGCTTAAAAATACGGCCTGAAGGATCAGCCTTCTAATTAAATAAAGTTTGTGTTTCTGTCTTTTTAAGTTTAACGTAAAGTAATTAACTTGTTAAGGCTACAGAACTTCTGCTAAGCTATATCTTATTAAAATTTTAAATGCTTACCACAGAGCTATATAGAGTATATAAAGCTACGCAGGACATATAGAAACGCACAGAATTAGTATATAGACTATAATACAGGCTGAGCTAACCCGCAGCGGATTAGATTTAGAGCCGGGTTAGATTAGGCTAAGTCCTAAAATTTGGTAACCTAATCTGCTATAGACTGGGTTTTAACTAAGTTATATTTAATTCTAAAGCCCGTAAGGGCCTGTAAGCTTGTCAAGAGCCTATAAGCTTACTAAGGACTTACTAAGAAACCTTATATTTTTTATATTTTTTTAAAAAGTTACTTTAAATTTAATTTAAAACAACTTTTAAAAATAAATTAATTATATAATAAATTAAAAATAAAAACTCTGTTAGGATCATATGATGCCCTAACGGCCGGCGCCCTACCGCTACGCCAAAAGGCCGAGTGACAGCTGTGATGGTTAAGCACAACTGCCTTCACATGACTTATATATGACAACATCTATTAGAGGCTTGGCGAGCATAACAGTATGACCCCTCTCTATAGCCAATCGACCCCGATGGCTCGGATGAAAAACCAGCCGATTTCTATTTGGTCAGAGAGGATATATAAGCAGGTCCCCACTTAGACTAGGGTACGCGGTAAGAACCCTTGATCAAGTGTGAGCAGCCTGGGGATCGAACCCACAGCCACCCAACCGTTAGCTGTCACAATGTTAGGATCATGTGATGCCCTAACGGCCGGCGCCCTACCGCTACGCCAAAAGGCCGAGTGATAGCTGTGATGGTTAAGCACAACTGCCTTCACATTGTTAAAAGTAACGCTAAAACTGCTTCTGCTATCTATAGATGTCTGCACTCAATCAAAATGATTGATTTGGTAACTTGTACAGAAGTTGTATCCAACTCCTATCCAAAGTTCAAGTGCAATCTTACTCTGGTGGCTGATGGCGTTATGCCTGTTCCGGCATAGCCCTAGGTCATGTGACGACTACTGAGCTAGCGGCTTGGCAGCAATTCAACACTCCCCCTGCTATTCAAGCCGCACCTACTACAAACAGCTGTACGCGCTGTTGCAAGTAGTCGACTCGTGCAGCTCTTCTTCTCTGCTCAAACTGCACCTAATTGTCCCAAGTTAGCAGCTTAGAGAGAGGGTCATACCTGTCCGATTGTTTGCCTGCGGCATTGGCCTGCGCTTCCGCCTGCGGTCCTCCTTGCGGTGCCGTATGCTCCAAGGTTGTTCAGGGCGCTTTATCCAGGCCTGTAGATGCCACAGCCTTGAAAACAGCGTCTGAATAGCTTGCGTGGTTGCGTGGTTGCGAATCTGGGATTTGGCTGTACCGTACAGCCAAATTCACGTGACCAGGTTCCCTGCACCATGGCATAGAAATCCCTGCGCGCCAACAGCGCTCTCCCACGGTGCTATATCAGCATTCTTTGATTTGAACAAGGCCTATCTTAGTGCGGAATCATACGAAGGCGTCCCTAGGGAGTGCCTTAGTAAGTCCGTCAGCAAGCATATCCTTCGTTGACACCCAGGAAGTCTGAATTTCTCCTTCTTCTTCTAATTGGCGTACATAGTGATGCTGGATATCAATATGCTTCGTTCGATCATGCTGCTTAGGGTTCCGTATCAGCTTCAAGCAGCCTTTGTTATCTCTATAAAGCGTTACTGTCGCTTGCTCTGCTCCGAATTCGTTCAGGAGGCGTCGAATCCACACAGCTTGTCTTGCAGCTGCTCCTATAGCTAAGTACTCAGCCTCTGTGCTAGATGTTGACACTATTCTCTGCCTCTTAGACGTCCAGGAGATAGCTACGCCATCTAGTAGAAATAGATGGACGCCTCGCAATCCACAGGAGCACTGCTTGGACAATCGCAAACACAGCGTTATCGACGGTAGCTCCTCCCAAAAAGTACTCTGTATAATGTGGTTAACTCTGAACTCAAGGCCTATCTCTGCTGTCCCTTTGAGGTATCATAGGACTTTTCTTGCAGCCTTGAAGTGCCCTATGCGTGGATCTGCGCATTGCTAGCTCAAACAGCTAATACAGAAACTAATATCTGGCCTTATGCCACACGCTAGATATAGCAACTTTCTAATCAGCGTCTAATACGCCTGAATATTAGTCTCTTCTATATCTTCTTCTTCGTCTAAGACTATAAACGTGCCAGGCTTCATTAGTATAGCCATAGCATTATAGTCTGTCATGCCCTCTGTAGCAAGAATCTCTCTCAGATAGATAGTCTAGTCGACCCATAGCCGTCAGCGAACTCTGTCTCTTCTGATCCTCATCCCCACAATCATCCTCGCTTCTCCTAGGTCCTTTGTATCGAAGTTCTGCTGGAGAAGGGCTTTGATTTGGCGGATGGCTTCTGGATCCTTTGCCGCCAACAGCAGGTCATCCACGTACGTACTGATAATCGTTCTTCTATCGCTGGATATCAGTATGCTTGGATCTCCGTTCAGCGTGCTGTATCTGTTGGCTCTCAAGACGCCTACAAGCTTCTCTCTCCACTTCCTTGCAGATTGCTTGAGTCCGTACAGGCTCTTGATGATTCTGCACGCTCATTAGTCTCTATTCAGCCCTTCTCTAAGTAGTACTCCTTTAGGGATCCGCATGAATATCTGCTCGTCTTCTTCTCCCAACTCGCTAGCCAGATAGGCGGCAACTATATCCATCTGGTGTAGTTCCATATCTTTTGCTGCGACAATGGCGAGAAACATCCTGAGGGACTCTCTTCTGACGGTAGGAGCAAACGTCTCCTTATAGTCAATCCCATGAACCTGTGAGAAGCCCTGTGCCACAAGCCGTGCCTTGTATCTTGCTGGCTGGCCATTCTTATCTCTCTTGATCTTAAATACCCATTTGCACCCTACTAACTTCCGGCCCTCTAGCAGCCTCTCAATTCTCTAGGCTTAGTAGGTGCTTAGATTCTGCAGTTCTTCATTAACCGCATCTCTCTATTGCCTACCGTACACAGGGTCTGTCACCGCTTGTACGTAGGTCCTCAGCTCATCCGGCCCTAAGTAGTCCTTGTTTCTGTATGTTAATAGCAAACTCTCTCTCACGCCAGAGTACTCACTAACGTCTACCATATCAATGGTCTTTCTAGCTGCCCTGTCTAAGTCTTTGGAGTGACCAGGCTGCTCTACCTCTGTGGCCCTTGCAAGTATACTGGGACGCTTACCCAACCGTACTACTTCGTTGTGGCCTAGCTGTGCTCTCTCTCCGCCTGCAAGTGTACTGGGACTCCTCTTACCCAAACGTACTTCTTTCAACGCCGAGGTGACTCCTGTAACGCCAGCAGCCTTAGCGTCCTGGGCTCTGTGAGTGCCTCTCGCCGCGTCTATTGCAGGGGCGAACCGTCTTAACATAGCAGGATCTTTTGCAACCTCTACAGGGGTCCTCTGACTTATAGCAGGATCTTTTACAACCTCTATGCCCGACTCATTTGCCTGGCTAGGGAGCTATTACAGCCGTTGCTCGCTCATCCTATGCCACTTTGTGACAGACAGTTCTCTTACTAGCCATATACTTAACTCACTTAGTCTAATTCTCTTAGAAATGTCTTGGTCTTGTTTAATTAACTCTCCTCCTAGAGGGGGTATAGAATTAAGTGGATCTGTGGCATTATTAGCTTGCTTTCGGGGTCTACCTCTCTTTTTAGGAGCATCTGGTTGTGCCCTCTCTATGTACGTTCTCTGCAGAGTATCTATAGAGGGAGGCAGAGGGTGCTGTGTTAGGAGGTCGGCTCCCTTGCGTCTTTCGTCAACAGAGTATGCTGAAATAGCATAAGCGTTTTGCTGCGTAAGACTCTATACGCGGATTTGCTTCGTAGTTGGCATATACTTTATCAGAATGCTAGTCCAGGTCCTTTTGACGTCGGACTTCTGTCGCTTCTCTTTAGGGATATAAGCATAGACAGTACTGCTGAATATTTGTAGATAACCAAAATAGGGTATCTGGCTAGTCCAAGCTTGCTCAGGAGTTGTCTTGATTCCTCTTGCTGGTAGTCGATTTCAGATATAATTAGCGGTATCTATAGCCTCAGCCCAGAAGCGGTTTAACAGGTCACTATTGATCAGCATTAAGTCCTTCATTATACGAATAGTTCTCCACGCTTGCTCTGCGCTGCCGTTGTGCTCAGGGGTATAGGGCGCGAAGGAGCCAATGGATATGCCCTCTATCTTGCAGTAGTCCTCAAGGGCAATACTCATAAATTCTCCCCCTCCATCGACTCAGAGCGCTGTTAAAGGATACCCTGATTCAGCTACTACTGTAGCGTGCTAGTTCTTGAAGTACTCATACGCATCTGACTTCTGTATCAGGAAGCCTATCCAACTCTTCTTCGTGAAGTCGTCCTCTAGCACTATAGCATAGTGCTTGCTGCGGAAGGAGGCAGGGTAATAAGGTCCCCACAAGTCAGAGTGTACCAATTCGAGTTTCCTTGTGGTCTTTTGTCCTCCTTTATGATGAATCATCCGCGTCTGCTTGCTCTTGACGCAGGGCTCACAGATTTGACCGTCCTCTTGCTGTTCGGTTAGCTCTGTTCCAGAAATAGCCAGATCTAGCTCGAAGATGGCCTGATCTGTGTCTGAAGTGGCTAGATCCATGCCAGTAGACATCCTGCTGGCTTGGGCAACTCGAACATGGCTCGCGTGGCCGAGTCGACGATGCCATAGTTGCTATTGTGGATTCTCAGCTGTTTTGAATGTTGGTCTGCCTCGTACGGCCATCAGCATAGCAGCGTGGGTGCTATTGAGTACGAAAAGGTTGTCCTTGAGAGTTACGCAGGCGACAATTTCTTCATTGACAACGAGTGCCATATAGTCGTCCATATCCACGTATTTCACTCCATTTGACTTCAATTGGCTGAGAGATAAGAGGTTGCTCGTACAGGCCGGCGCGTATGCTACGTCGTTAATGTCCACGTAGCCGTCTTCTGTCTCAATTCTGACGGTACCAACTTGTTTGGCTATGATGGTGCCGGCGTTGGCAGTAGTAAATCGTTCGTTTGTAGTTGTTAGTGCTTGGAACCAACTGCTCTGGCCAGTGATGTGTTTGCTGGCGCAGGAATCGATATACCAATTACGTTCTTTATTAAGCTTGGTTGACTTTACTGCGTAGACAACACTATGAGGGAACTCTTGCTGTTTAGAGTCGCTATCTGTGCCATTTTTGGCTTTCACCTGATTAATGCAGCGTTTGGAGGCTGGCCGCTTTGACTCGGTAGTATTTCTCCTCTTGTTAGTGCTTCTTTCAGTCTGTTTGGCTAGTTTGCAGTCCCTTGCGAAGTGGCCGAGTTCATCATAGTTATAGCATTGGATCTCAGCTAGGTTCTTGCGTTGCCTGCTCCTGAATCTCACGCTCATAGCTACTTCAGATAGCAGGCCTGTCTTAAGGTCTGCATTGATTCGTACTTCTTCAGAAGCGAGTATCTGTTGAACGTCAGCTAGCTTCATATCCTTCTGATTGAGGATATGCTCCTTCTTGCTATCGAATTGGGTAGGAAGGCCTTCAAGGAGTTGAATGATCTGAATATCCTCCCAAATGTCCCTTGTGGGGTTGACAGCTGTACGAATCCGCTTGACGATAGCTGATAGCTCGCTAACGCGAGCATTGATAGACTTCTCAAGGCCAAAGGGTTTGTAATTGGCCGGATGAGAGAAGAGCTCTCGTAAGGACGCGTAGATAACGCCCTGTCCGGCTTGTGAGCATACGGATTTGAGATGATTCCAGATAAGCCGTGGGTTGTTAATAGCCTCAATGCCCTGAAACAGCTCATCGCTTACGTCCCTCTTTAGGATATAGGCTGCTCTCGCGGCTCTGTGATTATCTGGGTCGTTCGGTGGACCAGGGGCGATGTATTTCCATAGCTCTTTCTCTATCAGACGTAAATGGGCCAAATTGGACCAACGAGGCCAGTTTTCGAAGCCCTTGAGCTTCTCTCGCTTCTCGTGGTCATTGTTGTCGGTGGAGCTCATCTTGCAGAGACTGTAGAGGACTTCGGAGAGCTTCGAGGCCGTAGAGGAGTCCAATTGACTTAAGGTCCTAAAACTGCTGGGCGGATTTGGGACCTTTCGGAATAGGGGGTTGCAGGATGCTGCCAATTGGGATCTCCTTCAATTGCTTGATGCTCTGTTTGTCTGTCAGCGTTCAGAGGGTGCTCTCCGGGCTCATAACCTGTTGAATGTAACGCTAAACTGCTTCTGCTATCTATGGATGTCTGCACTCTCTCAACTGGTTGATTTGGTAACTCGTCCAGAAGTCGTATCCAACTCCTGTCCGAAGTTCAAGTGCAATCTTACTCTGGTGGCTGATAGCGCTATGCCTGTTCCGGCATAGCCCTAGGTCATGTGACGACTACTGAGCTAGCGGCTTGGCAGCAATTCAACACATACAAATTACTACTGCGCAGTCATGCCAAGACCCAAACGCCGAATGGACCTTTGCCGAATGGACCGCCGCGAATGGACCGCCCCGAACGCATTCCGCCAAATCTTGGGTCACTCAATCTCGATTCTGTTGCAAAGCTTCGAAGAAAGAAGTGGGCACGTCAAATTCGGAGCATCGTTCAGCAACTTCACGATATTGGAGTAGTATGGGGCGATGCAAAGCCGGGAAATATCCTCATCGACAAAAAGGACGATGCGTGGATAGTTGACTTTGGAGGGAGCTGGACAGAAGGATGGGTCGATCCAGAATTGGCAGAGAGCATGAAGGTCGACTTGCAGGCTTTGAAGAGGATCATTGAGTTTCTGAAGGTGTAGCTAATTAGCGTATCCATCCACATATGAACATTGCCTGTCTACGGAATAGAGTATGTTAGTAGAACACGGCCGATCAATAACTGTACCATAAAATTCGCAACTCGTCTCCAGCGATGGCGAACCTAGGAGTCGGCTTGTAGCCTATTGCATGATACATCCAAAATAAAGGCTCTTGGTGTTGATCATCCTAAGACCTCAAGAACAGCAAATAATCTGTGCATAGTCAAAGGAACGCCAGACATGATAGAGTACAATACTATACCATAATCAAAGTTGAACAAATTTAGCGCATTTTGGCGTTTCTTACTGCGCATGACATCACTCGGCAGTTGTACAGCTCGATAACCTCGTCCATTGCGAACTTCCCATCATAGGGATAGTCCTCCATGGCCCCATTTCACTGTGGTGCTATCCCCTCCGTGACCAGACAGGGGTGTAGTTTGTACCTATTGGCGCTGGCGATCACGACTTCATTTCGATACAGCGATTTTGAAGTGAATCGTAAGCCGTTTTCGTTGCTTGTTACCTCTATATCTTTGCGGAGGTAAGTTATCTCTCTACCTTAAAGGAATTTGCGTAATTTGCTGTAGTAGTAACATAATAAGTAGTTGAAAATCGAGATCAAATGCGGCTCAAAACCCTTATTTTACGCCAAGTACGCTAATAGGTACACTGGTCACGGAGGGGATAAAGGCGGTACCGTCAACCCCCCCTTCCCTTCCCCCCCCCAAAAATGGGGTAGATACTATAATTAGGCGATCTATTTCGAGTGACGTCCATTCCTTCTAACTTGTTCCTTTCGCTTCGGCCAATTTCCAAAACATCCATGTAAAAAGATGCTACATAGGCCCAACAACCGTTTCAAACTGCTTCGCTGAGGTTTTGAGGATCCCGATCCGGGTCGATATTGCCGCCTAGAACCATTTTTGTCCCGCCTTCGATATCGTGGCTTTCGCCGCCTAGTATGGTCTTGACTCCCTGCCTTGGTGAGGCGTCTGACCTGCGAATATCGACGATATGACCTGTCTTCTTCTTTTCGTCGATGTATCTTGTTATGTTTGTCCACAATCTCGGCGTTCTATATGGTGATCAAGGCAAGCTGGACCAGGCGGAGGAGATGTACATGCGAGTTAAAAGAAAATAAACAATATGCATATAACGACTTATACAGGACCTCTGTAACTGTCTTCTTTGCGATAGAGATATGTAATCGATCATGTTTTTACAGGAGAAACTAGCCCAAACTTCAACGTGCCCTACGCGGTGAAATTGGTCAAAGTACTTCAAAATTTAAGGCCTCCGTCTTCTCAGCCACCAAGCAGCTCGACAACTTGAGTATGTCTTAGTGCCTTCAGGCCATTTCTCTAAGCAGCTCCACTGTTGTAATAAAAACATCTATGTACATGATTTGACGCTACTTCACTTCGGTCAAAGCTTAAATGTTCGAGGTGATGATCTAGAACGATATTATGTACGACATTAAAGCCTTACAATCTAGAGGAAGCATATAGGTCACTTACCTTAGCAATTATCGACCATTCCATAAAGGTTGGCGCGATGTATCATGCTGTTTTAGCGATTTCATGGGACATGCAAGGTAATTCTATGCGAGAACTGGAAAGCCTAAGTACAGAATTCGCAGACAGTATCTTACTCCGGGCGAAGAAATGTCAATTATCAAATATGTATATAACAATAAAAGGATTCTAGGGAAGACTTGGCTGTGAGGCTCTCTAACTCAAGCGAGGAAAAAGAGTTGACGCTGGCATGTTATGATTATAATGTTGATGATAGAGCTATACATTATTCTGCAGAAATGTCTATGAGCATAGTGATATGTGTAGTTTGATAAAAACATAAAAAATATGGAAAAGAAGAAATAAAGAAATGAAGAATAAATAATGTGTTGAATCGCAATATAGGTTATTAGAAACATTTGTTTGGTTTTTTTCTAACTCGCTTAAATATCTCCTCCGCCTGGTCTAGCTTGCCTTGATCACGATATAAAAGGCCGAGATTGTGGACCGTGTCAAGAGTCGAGGTGTGATCGGGTCTAAGTGCTTTCTCCCTCCCTACTAGTGCTCGCATATACATCTCCTCCGCCTGGTCCAGCTTGCCTTGATCACGATATAGATTACCGAGATTGTGGACCGTGTCAAGAGTCGAGGTGTGATCGGGTCTAAGTGCTTTCTCCCTCCCTACTAGTGCTCGCATATATATCTCTTCCGCCTGGTCCAGCTTGTCTTGATCAACATATAAAAGGCCGAGATTGTTGACCGTGTTAAGAGTCAAGGTGTGATCAGGTCCAAGTGCTTTTTCCCTCCTAGCTAGTGCTTGCTAGAGCATTACTGCTGCTGCAGTGAGCTGAACTTGCTTCTAGAGCAGTTGTGCAATATATTTAGCTTTCTCAACTTGGTCATCTGCAATCTCATTAAGGAGACAGGCTTTGATAAAGTGATCGTGTGTTAGTCTCGCTACATGTGGTGTCAGCTGAGAATACTGCAGGTGCCCAAGATATTCCCACTCGTCTTAATCAATCAAAGAGGTAATACAGTCAAACGTATACCAATAACTATCGAGGTCGACCCTTTTGTTCAGTCCTGCTAATGTCTAGTCATGCACACACGCGTGTATACTGTATAACTTAGTCGTCTACTAAACTTTCACAAAGCAGTACTCAACCAGTGTTCTCATGATGTTTTCAAAGTCAACTGGGTCGCCGGTTGCATCAAGAAGCTAATCTGCCAAGTCGTCGTTAACGCCAGCACGGAGTAGTTTATACCACACATTTTGGTAGTCAAAGTAAGCCAGCAACTTGAGCAGCTTGGCCGCCTCAGGATCATCGTTCTCTAGACGAGTATATGACAAATGCCAAGTCGTGTATAGCATGCGATCTCGATATTCCTGAAGCCGGAGTGATCTTCGTGGATTGAGGTCCTATTACTTCTTATACTCCTGGAGATATTGCTTGAAGCTTAAGATGCTCTTGTGAAGATATGCCTTAGCTGTAGCCAAAGCTAACAGAAGACCTCCAAGCCTCTCGGCGAGACGACAGGCATAAACATCTGTCAATAGAGATCAGTACTCACAAGTATGGTTATTCATCCCCTCTTACTGACTTGGACATTTTGTCACTCAGACCTCGTCTCTAGAACTTGCAGGCCTTCATCAACATGCTCGAGAGGTCGAACATAAATTGATTTTCCGCTAACATAATCTGGCAGGTGCGTTATAATAATGATCGATCTGTAAGCAGTGTAGGGATAGTATTTTCTGATATCGAAAACGTCTAGGTCATCATAATTGTCGAAGATCAATAGCCATCAGGTGTTAGCTGTATCTGATAGCTATCAGCGAACACAGAAGAGGATCTGCTCATCTTCGAGCTGCTCGTATTCCGTCACCTCTATAACCCGTTCTGCCATCAATCGCAGACTTGTCTTGAGAGCAACCTCTGACACAGTATTCAACCAGAAGATTGACTTGTATGAGCTGCGGTGGCGCTGGGCATAGGCAATGGCGAGCTGTGTCTTGCCGATGCCGCCTATACTGCTGAGGATTATCGACATTGTTCTCCAGATTAACTGCCTTGCAGGATCTCTTCTATCCTCTCTAGCTCAGAAAGGCGTCCTACAAAGAGGTTCGGATTGATTATAGGAGCCTTTCCAAGATGCAGACCTAGCTGAAACGCTAGATAGATATTAGTTCTTCGCAGAACTTGTGCATATATAGCCAGCTCTTTCCAACAATCAACTTACAGCGATTATTTGCAATCTCAATATCCTATAGCTAATGAAGAGGACTTATATAATGCTGTACTTTCAATAGTATTCCGTGTCTGTGCCACCTGTAAAGCCAGGATAACTATCAACAGCTCCTTTATGTATGCTGATGCCACCGCTGCCACGTATAGCTGCTATCACGTGTTCTTGTACGAATCAGCGTAGTCACAGATGCCGCGAATAACAAGACACAGAAAGTCGTTTATCAGCCTGGCTGCTTCCATCTCCACACACAGGATTTTCATATCCCTCTTCAGCTTATCACACACCACTAGATTCTTGACGATAATATTCGCTGACCTAATCATGCTATAATGTATTCGCGGTTCGTTGTCCGGTCAAGTAAGGCGAGATACTGTTTGTTGTTAATCGCATCAGTTATAGGTCACGCCAGGTTGGTGTATATAGGATGTGAGAAACAGCTGATCGTAATCAGTAACATTAAGGAGCATCTTAAGAAAGGGTTTATTAAACTAAGTGACTTCCTACTCGTGAGTGCTGAGCCTGCAGCTTCCGCACGTTGGCACTCAGCACCGATGGCGGCTTGTTCAGCTGTCCTGTCCTCTTAAAACCCCGTCCACAAGTCTCTTCCCTAGATCGTATTGCACCACCCCTCCAAACGTGGCTGTCGGCTGGCTCACCACCATATCACCTAGTCGGATATCATCTTCACCCTCGTCTCCCGGTACTCCTCCTCTAATGCCCACCAGAATACCAAATCGGATTGAAGGGAAGTCGTTGAGTAGCTGCGTCACCACTGTAGCTGCCGCGTTGTTTCCGATCTCAGGCATGACTGCTACCACCACGTTGTGTCCGCTGATCTTTCCTAATGTATACGCATTCTGGTCGCGCCTGGCGGGGAGAGGTTCGTGGATCTCTTTAAGCATGGTTTCGACTGGAGCCAGCTTTACTTCTATAGGGCAGATGCATGCGACTGTGTAGTCGGCACAGGTTAGTGCTTGCTAAGGTATGTAGGCCATAAGGGCAGATAGGGCTTTAGATCGTGCCAGTAAAGGGCTACTAGCAGGCTTGTGCTAGTACTTTTAATAATATAAAAGGGAGAAGATCAGTTTAGGAGGATTTCGTTTAGGAACTCTATGAAACTGAAATCTAGCCTCGCAAGGCAAATTCCTAAGAGAAAGTGAACGTTACACACTAACTAAGGCTAGATAGAGTATTAAGCCAACTTAAGGATACATAGGCACAGAGGAAGGGCTAATTGCAATAGTTTTTATTAGTCATGGAAATTAGTAGCAGCCTTAATCAAGTTAGTCCTTAGAAAGCAAGGACTACGTAATAAGACGGTGCTAACGTAGACGCCTGAGCATGACTAGTGCTCTATAGCAAGATACGTCTAAATCAGTGCTAGCGAGCTATTTCGATCAATTCTATCTATATCTCTGAATGATATTCCTTCAAAAGCTTCTGTGAGCGTATTCTCTCTCTTGCTTTAGCCACTGCAATATTAAATACAATAAAAAAAGCTGTTCTCTATAAAATAGTACTGACCAGTGTTCTTATAATCCTCTCTAAGTCAACTGGTTCAACCGTCGCATCAACAAGCCAGCCTGGCAAGTTATCGTTGATGCCAGCATGAAGCAGTTCATATCACACATTTGGTGGTCGAAGTAAGCCAGCAGCTTTATGCTGATGAGTTACAGTGCAGTCTGCTTGTTCCAACCCCTGATCGAAAATCCAAAGTCTTGAGAACCAAACATTCTTGTCAACATTTTTAAGAGCTACGTGCTGACACTAGTTGGCTAATTCTTATAACTCGTTAAAGCTCACCACATCTTTTGAAGTGCGATCTTTATGGACTTTTTGAATTCGAGGAAATCGTAATATCCAATAATCAATGTCGGCAGATCTGTCGAATCCGGCGCCTATGATCTCCATTATGAGAGGATTCTTGAAGAGCTCTATTGGTACACACCCGAGACGAGGAGCAGCTCTGTGGACATATTTACGGATCTTGCGAAATGGTTCGATTTGCTTGCGGCTCTCGGCCACACCAGGAGCTCGCCTTTCATGATGCATCTCCTGTGGAATTTGTATTGTGAAGTGCCGATGACAAGACCTGGCAGCGAACCTGCAGACACATCATCTACTACCATCATTGACACTTCTGCATAATATCTGTACGGAACAGAGAACTTTATATCACGCCAACCAAGAATCGCAGAGACAATTGTTGTGAGGAGTTAGGTATCAGATTTTTGTTATTGTGTTATGGGATCAATTTGGATTTTAGGGACCTCTTATTATTTGACGTTAGAATATACATAGCACGGGAAATATTAGGAGTTACTGATGTATAGTGTTGTGTATTTTTCTATATTAATCGATTTGTAGGCGCTAAGAAGGAAATTCCTGCTGGCAATATCAATAAGAACCACCCGTTGACCATATCCACAATCTCCATTTTTATGCGTTCTGGAATTTATACGGCGTACCAGTCTCCATAGGGAGATTATTTGACATGTGCCGAAATTTTCAGCAAGGAGACCAGTTTTAGTCCTTTATATGTATATAAATATAAGGCGAGGAGACCAGTCTCGGTCCTCATGTCTAAGAATATAGATGATCAGTTCTTGCTTTAACATCTGGAGCAAGAGCATTTGGAGCAAGAGAGCACTCGGAGTAGGAGTCCTGTATACGACAACATTTTTCGAATATCGCTCTAGAAAGCAAACTATGGGGGGGGGGGGGGGTTGATGCGAAGACCTGGTTATGCATCTTATCGGATCGAGCTGGATAGGACTATTACGTAAGGGTTGTGGTCTCGGATCATCATATTGAATTGAGGGAGTGGATTGATTCCCTGGAGAGGTGTATTGATGGGAAGCAAATGTGTTGGATCTGGATATTTTGGTGAATCGGGAGGTTGACTGGACTCTTTTCCATGCAAAGGATGAACATATCAGAAAGGATTGTTGGGTCAACTTCTAACACGGTCAAATTCGTCGTTCGGCGTTCCTCATTGTCATTCGTCAAATCCTCGTGACCTTTGGGGTATGGAAGCGAGGGATTTTTGATTTTATATTGTATCACATTCGATTTGCTTCCAATGTACCGGCTAAATTAAGCACACGAATGTACTGGAGACGCGAATTGTCCACATAGTTATTAGCTTATACGAAGTACATAAGGGGGTTTACACAGTATAGAGAATCCCCGCAGCGCTTCGCGTAAATTGAAAATTGATGGAGGAGAGGGAGGCAGCCTCAAAGCTGCTCGAGTGGTAGTATGACCACCGCGTGTTGAGGGAGGGCGTTCACTCCAATAACCATCCATTCTCGACATCCAAATCCCTTCACGGTCCAGATCAAATTCTAAGTCCACCGAATTGACGCTCCAAGTCCGTCGCAGGTCTGACACCATCCATGAACAGGATATGGAAGTCTGCAGCGCCGGCATTGGGCTGCTCCTCTATCATGGCCACCAGAGTGCTAACTTCGGTGAAGAAGCAGTGATGCCCGTCAAAGTGAGCAACAACAACCGGGCCCGTAGAGCACTGATCATGTCATACAATACCTCTCTCATCGTTGCCTTCATCCATCTTTGATTGAATTTTGGCCTTGTGCTAATCCTGCAATGGAATATCTGTACTTTGCCTCACTGGTCGGGCTTTTGCATATGATCGCCCAGGTCCGTTGTTTCGTTTTCCTTTGCTGTGCTTTCATTTTGATCGTGAGACTTGATCTCCTCATCAAGTGTCTGTCCGTGACACCCAAGAAGCTCTCTCTCATGCTCCGCTTGCCCGTCCCCTGCAACATTTTGCTGACGCTGTGTAATTGAAGTAAGCGTTTCTGCTACTTCCTTTTGCTCGTCAGTGCTCCGAGAGAGCAACACCTCCGAGATCTCCGTTACGAGTGGCGCTGGGGGATTGGATACCGGCTCAGGCTTAGGTCTGGGAGAGGCAGATGTGGCTGACGAGTCTGACGGATTGGGTTCAGAGGCAGGGTCTGAGAGGTTGAGCGGTGGGGAGTTGCTGGTGGTGCTGATGTCGGTGCTGGTATGAGTGTTCGTCTGACGAATGTCTTCACTGGGTGTAGCTGAGGGTGAGCTTATGGCCGAGAATGAAGCTGGGGCAGCGGGTGAGACCGATGACTTGATCTTGGGATTGGATGAGGTATCAACGACAGTATTTTAGTGTCAGAGTTGGTGATGATAGGAAGTAAGTCTTGAAAGAAGATTGTGAATTGGAGGAGATGCCTAAAGGTATGACGGCTTCTACGAGCGCAATCCTGACGCCCCTTGATAACGCTCACTATTGAGCATCAGCCGCGCTGCTGACTGGCATCACGGGCCCCCGCATTCGCTGTGCTCATGTTCTACCAAAGGTCCTGCTTTGCTCGAGTGGCCTAACGTTAGCAGGAGTTGATTGTGCGTAAAATATTGTTTAAAAATGACGCCTATTGATGCACATTGGAAACGCACGATTTGCTTGCTCACAGACGAGCGAATTCCCGGCCCGCACGGTATGCTTGACCCAATTTAGAATAAGGGCACAGGGCAAAACGTGGACTTTGTGAACTATCTACTGCCGAAGGCGCTCAACCTGTACTTAGGTTCTTCATGCTTTCTGTCTTTAATAAAGTAACACTGTATTTAACTACTGCTTTACACGTCCTTTACACAACCATAACAGGGTTCTTTACGCGTTTTAACAGCTTCATCCAACACACCGCTACTGTGCGGCGGAAGCCTTGCTAAATATGGCAGAACTTATCATAGGCATTGTCGGCTTGGCTGTTTCGATTCTAAGCGCGGCTGTCACTTTCGCCCAATGTGGAGAATGTATTAAGAACCTTGCAACCAAATTTAAGAATACACCAGAAGCAGTTCAGAAGATTGGAGCTTTCGGACATGATTTGCACTAAGGCAAGCTCAAGCTAGATCTTGAGCTTGCAGAGTAGGGCTTCTCTATCGCAGACCTCGAGACATTCGTAAAGGATGCATTAGAGGATATTGTCGATCAATTGCGTGTTGCACTTATAGAAGCAGCCTCCACACTAGATGGCTTCTGCGACAAGAAGGGGAATGTTAAGCGTACCTACATTATTCTTTTTGGAGAGCGGAAGGCTAATCGAGCACTGAATGAGTTGAGGCGATAGCAGAGAGATTTTGAGAGCATTATTGATTTAATCGACAAGAAACGCTGTTTGGTTCCTAATAGTCTTCTCTTAGGCCGAGAGAAGTTGAGAGTCATACACAAGGTCAATGGGCAGGATTATGAACCAATTAGTCAATCATCTCACTTCACAGCTGATTGCGAGTACATTAATAACGGAATTCAGGACATTAAGGCCCTTATCGAACAAAAGATCGAGTCGGAAGACATGGATCACAAGGAGCTCGAAGCGGTGGCGTCAATCCTTGCGTCTAAGCTGTGTACCAATACGGCAAGACAAGGCATTCTTCGATGCCTAGGATATAGAGACCAGAAGAACTTTGAGCTCGTTTTCGAGCTGCCAAAGCATCTTCGAACTATTCGGAGTCTAAGCGCCGCTTTGGCAGAGCCCAAAGTCAATATCTATGGTGGCTATCCACTTCAAGATCGTGTCACACTATGTCGTCAGCTGTGCGAAGCAGTCTTCTGTATCTATACCTCTGGCCTTGTCCACAAGAACATTCGGCCAAGCACGGTACTATTGATATAAGAAGCATCTGGCACGCAGAACGCGCTTGGTTCAGCTTACCTTACAGATTAGTTCATGCTGCGAAAAGTCACGGAGCTTTCAAGCCGGCGGGGATCCAATAATTGGACCGAAGACCTCTACCGTCATCCTCGTCGACAGGGGCGTCAGCCGGAAGAGCGGTATAACATGGGTCACGACATCTACAGCCTTGGGGTCTTATTGGTTGAAATATCTCTTTGGGAGCCGTTCGTGCAATCATTGAGGGCTCCACTCGTTAGTAAGACATACGAAAGTAGAGCAATGGAGCTCAGCCTTGTCTGTGCCAACGAGTCAAACCTTATCAAGAAGCTTACGATGCCTTTAGTTATATTTAAAACTATAGTCAGTCTTGCAGAGACTGAAATTGCCCCCCGTATGGGTACTGCTTTTGCATCATTCGTCGTGCGATGCCTAAGGTGTTTAGATGGTGGAATTGATGGACTGATAGCCCAGGATTTCAAGAATAACCCTACCATGACAGCCTTGAAATTTCGCGAGTTGATGGTCCAGACTTTTCAAACAATGCCGGCTGCATAAAGACAAAGAAGCCTGATCGTCATGACCCAGACATCCAGAGATGCCCATCATCGCATCGGCATTGATATCGGTGGCACCAAACGCTAAATAGCTTCCTTGCCTTTGACCTCGCCTGTGTTCAGGACTGTGTATGAGGCTGATATATCGTGATTCCGTTCGACGTATTAGCATCGTTACTTAATGCTAGTGGTACGTGAGAGGAGATGAGTTATGTCGACTTAGTGATCAATCTTGGTCGCAGCCTCTTGCAGCATCTGATTGCAAATACTTCACGCACGCAGCTGCTAGATTGTTGTCTCTGAGTGCATACAATCTTTTGCTGACTCGACTATGTCATCGACTTGTTATGGCATATGTGAACTTGAAAGGAGATTTCGAGCATATGCACCAAGGCCGCTTGAACTACAGATGATGATCTTGAGCGGACCACATATCGTTACTATCAGCTACCGACGGCCATACGCAGACACAATCGACCAAGAGGAATCGTGGAACGGGGGCCGGATACTCATTACTGCCGCTGGAAGTTGATGCTAAATTTACTCCCGCAGCTTATTGGGAGTGCGGACTATCAAGCCGAAAGACAGAACTGGGTACTGTGGAGTAAATGACGAGTGGTTCTAGAGTATTGTCTCGCAGAGCGACATCAGGTTTGGTACTTCTCGTCTGGCCAGAAATCCTGTAATTCGCAGCCTGTTCCTGCATTATTCATGCTGTACGGACTACGGAGTACTTAGTTAACCTGTATTAATGAAAAGACAAATACAGGTTGACATGCTGATAAATAAAAAAGACCGTGAACTTAGTCCCTGATTAATTTTGTGCCACCCCTCTGTTTTCTTGCTTTCATTGTGATCCTGTTTGAAGAATATTGATACATAATACATAACCGGCTTATTTAACTTAGGCCTCACAGCTCCTGAGGGTGGGTTATAGTCACGTGAGCAATACGAGCATTAGACTTGGCGTGCCTCAACTGCCCACCTGCTAGTCAATCAGGCTGATGAAACCGCAATGCCAGCTTAAAAAAATATGATCTACTGACTATACAAGCGCAGCTTGGCTCACTGACTACATATTCTGTCTAGGATGGATGGGTATGAGAAGATCGGTCATCTAGGCCACAGTGCGTTTGGGAAAGTCAAAATGGTCCGAAGGCAGACCGACCAACAGGTGAGCCGATTAAGAGACTTTCGCAAGTATCACATTGACAAAACCACAGATCTTCGCATGCAAGGTGATCAGATTAGGGGTTAAGACCAGCAAAGCGGATGCTGAACGTGAATATGCTATCTTACGATGACTGAGACATCCCTACATTGTCGGTTACGTCGACTATCAATGTACGGCAATGGATGTACTCACAGCAGACAAAGGCACATCCCTGCTCAAAGTCAGTCTGTTTATGGAGTATTGCCCACAGGGCAGCCTGCAAGATTTGATTGACAGGAAGCAACAGTAAGCCTGTGGTGGGAGAACAACACATTGTGGCTGACAAAAATTCATAGAGCCCAAGATCACGTGACGGAAGCCGTCACCTGGAAGATCTTTGGTCAACTCAGCTTGGCTCTGCGATATTGCCATTATGGAATTTGTGCGAATGGAACACAGATTGGGGGCTGGGAGCCGGTACTGCACCGGGACATCAAGCCCGCTAACAGTATGATGCCCTTTGTGACGTCTCTCCTCATTCTTCTCTCTGTTCCGATGGAAGTTACTTATACTGATCATTGCCAGTCTTGGTAACCAAGATTGAAGCCGAAGAGGTTATGGTCAAGCTCGGAGACTTCGGGCTCGCCACGTTCGTGAACCCTGAACGCGCTCCCAGCACATATGCTAGGACACTTCGATATCAGCCACCTGTGAGTGCAACGTATACTATGCATCTATCGTATCTTTGACGTCTATATAGACTGATAGCAGTTCTGCAGGAGATTACTAGATCGCGTGAGCGAGGTATTCAGTGGACCAAAAGCTGTGACATTTTCTCTCTCAGATGTATTTCTAACAATCTATAACCGACCTTTTTCAGGTGTTGCATAGTATACTAACTCTTAGCTAGGCACTATTTACGCTGTATGTGCGTTGTCTACGCCGTTTATATATCGCATAGAAGAAGATGACACTTACGCCGAGCTGCCAGGTTTCTATACTAAGCAATTAAAAAACTGCGTTTCCAGATGCTAGGCGCTACATCCAGAGGATTGGCATAACGCTTTCGATCTAGTTCAAATCAATGAGATGATGCAAGAGACTAGGAACTATAAAGAACGGAAAGTCGACAACTTAGGAGTACCTAGGACGCTGCGTCAAAGCTCACTTTTAACACCAAAAGCTGATAATCCTTTTACAAAAGCCTTAGCATTAATTCAAAGTTTTAAGAATAATGCTAGCAACACGTGGGAGAACATGCTTAATTCAGGAGTAGAGCATTTGGGTAGACATAAGCTCTAAGAAGCAGATTGTATCTTTAACAAAACGATGATTTATTTCACAGAGGTATATAGTCAGGAACATACTCAGACCGCAAAAAATATGTACTGGCTTAGGCAGACACAGTATGCTCTGACAAAGTATACCCAAGCGGAACAGATATTCACGAGCGCGGTAGAGATTCGAGAAAGGGTACTAGGACGCGATCATGAGGACACTGCCTGGAGTATTCTCTGGCTTAGGCACACACAGCACGCTCTGAAGAAGTATACCCAAGCGGAGCAGACATTCACGAACGCGATAGAAATTCAAGAAAGAGTACTAGGACGCGATCATGAGGACACTGCCTGGAGTATTCACTGGCTTGGGCATACACAGCACACTCTGACAAAATATACCTAAGCGGAGCAGACATTCACAAGCGCAGTAGAGATTCAAGAAAGGGTACTAGGACGCGATCATGAGGATACTACCTGGAGTATTCACTGGCTTGGGCAGACACAGCACGCTCTGACGAAGTATACATACCTAAGCGGAGCAGACATTCACAAACACAATAGAAATTCAAGAAAGGGTATTAGGACGCGATCATGAGGACACTGCCTGGAGTATTCACTGGCTTGGGCGGACACAGCACGCTCTGACGAAGTATACCCAAACGGAACAGACATTCACAAGCGCGGTAGAGATTCGAGAAAGAGTACTAGGACGCGATCATAAGGACACTGCCTGGAGTATTTACTGCCTTGGGCGGATACAGCACGCTCTAAAGAAGTATACCCAAGCGGAGCAGACATTCACGAACGCGATAGAAATTCAAGAAAGGGTATTAGGACGCGATTATGAGAACACTGCCTGGAGTATTTACTGCCTTAGGCGGACACAGCACGCTCTGAAGAAGTATACTCAAGCGGATTGTGCATACCATAAGGCACTAAGCATACAGACGAAGGTACTTAGTGGAGACCATCCCGACACAATCCTAACCCAGCGGAGCCTCCAAAAGAATGCAAAGATCAAGCAAACTCCATTAAGATGGTTGAAAACGCAGCTTAATAAATAATAAAACGTATTCTGCCCGCTAATCGATTCTGGCTAGGTCTTTCAGCTTTTTATCCAGTCGAAGCATCAATTGGGCAAACCTGGACAAAATTCACTCATTTGCAAGCCGTGGGTACTAGTGAGTGGATGGTATGTCCCCTCCATCCCCAATTTTCCACAAGGCCACAATTAGGACGAATAAGTGCTGAAATACAATAAAAAAAGCTGTTCTCTACAAAACAGTACTGACCAGTGTTCTCATAATGCTCTCCAAGTCAACCGGTTCAACCGTCGCATCGAGAAGCCAGCCTGGCAAGTTATTATTGACGCCAGCATAGACCAGTTCATACCACACATTTTGGAGGGAGATATACCCCAGGGACAATCTGAATCGCACGTGACTGTATAGACGTGTGATCTTATCTTATCACGTGCTGATTCATCCCTTCCCCGGGGGGATCCTCCCTAGGGATTAATATAATCTCACGTGATCAGACATCCCTGAGGGAGTGTTTCCCTTCTAAGGAGAAGCAGGGTTCCTCAAGCATTGTGAGAATCACGAATAGAAGCCCCTTGTGAAGAGCAGAACTGACTATATAGCTACTAAATTTTTTTGCCAGGAATCTTGAAATCAGTCACTACAGACTAAGGTCTTATTGCAATTTACGCCTCTTGCAGCACTGTTTCGTGGCTTCTCCATACCCATCGTCGCTGTCGCCATCGTTATCGATCACGATCAGCGCAGACTAAGACCCCAAGGGAGGAACCCACATGCATCCGCAGTCGGGAAGGTCCTGCGGCAAGTATAGCCATCCCGCTTCGTCGATTTCCTGGAGGAAACGTCTTACCTCGTGTAAAGCACAGCGATAGTACCCTAAAGAGTGACCTTTCAAGCCCTTAGAGCGAAAGCCGCGATGTGCACTAAGGACTTCGTGGTTGAGAAGAGGATAAGCATTAAGTGTTCTCTGTTTTGATTAGTTGTAAACTCGCGCTTAAGATGGGGCACTTACCCAGAAGCTAGACTGCAAGAGACTCTGTGCCAGGACGGGTGATATGAAGATTGCTCTCTGCAGCTGGTTATATACCTTGCAAAGGAACAGCCAGTCCTTAAAGTTAATAGAAATCTGACCCTTAAAAAGAATATTGCAGAGTTGCTATAAGCAGGCAAGTGAAATTACAGCATAAGGATTAAGTTGTTTAATATGCCATCTAGATAATAATTAAATCGCGAGCATTTAAAGATTAGAAGTAAATCAATAGATAACTCCTTACAGAACGTTATTAAAGGTGACTACTAGATAATAATATATGCATACAAGCGTAGTTAAACTTAGGCAGATTAAATCAGGAATATAATGCCTAATTAGATCCTAGCTGTCTAGCTTAAGACTCTTTAAGACAGGTAGCTCTGTACAGCTAATCTGATGCCCCCCTATATCAATCAAGGCTAGCGATCTGAGATTCAACGTAAGGCAAATATAGAAAGAGCGCTAGCTAACATTAGCAAGATATACGCCTTAGAAGACTAGCAACCGAACGTTCCTTAAGGAGCTATTAATTATATTAGCCCTGATTATAGAACCCTTAGTACTGCTCAAAGTAAGCACTTACAGGCTATTAAGACCTGAGAGATCAATTAACGAACGCTTGTAAAAGAGCGATGATTAATTACACTAAGGAGACTTTTCACTAAACTAGATCAGTAGTGTCTGAAGATAAGGGGTAGGTAATAACGTATTAAAGTTGCCGTCTATAATGTTATTTGTAATGCAAATTCTCAGATATTATAGAGCTTAGTAATACGGGATAAAATCAAGGTAGGCTTATACATTAATTAAAAGCTCAAATACTTGTGGTAAATAGCTAGTAGCGGACTTAAGAGTATCTATGATAAGGCCGGTAAAGCTAGCTTATAATCAAAATTATAACTTAATAATACACTATTATAAGACGACTTTACCTTAGTACTCAGAGGCTTTTAGCTTTAGCAACAGACTCGGATAAAGCTACAGATTCGAAATTAGTAAGTTTCTCTTGTAGCTAAAGCTCCTGCTAGGCTACTCTCTAATCTTGCGCTTCGCTAAGTACATTTCTTGCTAGGATACGCAGGGAATATAGATTCGTAACGATCTCTTCCTTGTAGATGGTGAAGGATGCGTGATATTGGCAAGCAAGACTACGAGTTATACAGGAGGTTGAAACAGAAGTGGTAAGAGAGCTAGAGACAGCAATTAAGCAGATCAGACTACAGCGAGTAATAGAACCAGCTACAGCAAAGAACTGTTTGCAAACTAAGAGCAACCGCCTAACATCTTTACTATAAAGCTAGAGAGGAAGAGATTAGCAATATAGCTCCTAACACAGAATGGAAAAACAAACATAACTGAAGACCTCGACGAGAATCTTATTAGGAACCTAGAGCTGGCGTTCAAATTAATTGAGCATTCTGACGGTTGTGAGTGAAAGTGTTCACAGGGAGATAGGTTTGCGAGCTCAAGCTGGAACGGGGCTGGCTTTTATAGATTGGCTTGGAGGCGCTGCACTTATATCATGCCCTTACGTCTCGCTTCCCAATTTGTCGGTCATGCAGCTTCGTCATCTCAGTCTGATAAAGTGACACAATTGCTCTCAGCAATCACCCTCAGCCTCTATCACCGACTAATCTTCGTTACTATTTGGTAGCCTGGATCCTGCTCGGGTCTAGGCTAGTCCAAGAGGCATAGAATCCGTACAGTTTTTTAAGACCTGATCGTGAGAGGTGCGATGCCACTGATTGAACCTGTTTATCGCCCATCCGCAACCGCCAAACCAACAGAGCGCAGACATCGTCTACTGAGACGCTTCATCAACTTGTTGTTGAATGCAGCCTGCGACACCCGTCACCGTGGTCAGGGCACTTGGCGTCCATCCAGCGCCCACCCGGTGCTCCTTTTTTCGTGGGTTTTATGCCTGGCTCAGGCAGACACAGTAGATCCCAGAGGCACGCCACATGAAGACTCATTGATCCGACGTGAAAATGTGGTAACAGGCCATGTGCCCCCGTACCAACCACTCAGGGCAGTTCCTGCTTGGTGCCTGATTATTGTCGTGCTGCTGAAGTTGACCTGAAGTGGTTAGGTGCCTGATGAACGAATCTGGCTCTGACCAGGGCAGCGTTGGTATCCGCAAGCGCTGCCGGTTATTAGCTCGCTGCTACTGGGATGAGAGGCTAGAGACTTACGCTAAGTACAACTTCGCTTTGTTGTGCAACAAGGATGGGTCGTATTGTCCAGGTATAAGAATCCTAACATCCCCTAAGCTCTTCTCCTCTTCTCATCGTACTTTCGCCACGTCCTACTCTGTACGTACATCACCTCACGAGTCTAGCGTAGACGTTAGTTTCATGTCGTAAAACAGCCACATCCAGAGCATGTCGAGGTCTCGCAGACAGACGCTTCCGTACTGACACAGTACCCTGAAAATGAGCTGCAGAGGGTCGATCCCAAGGTTCGGCAATGGGCTGAGACCCCATCACAGGCGGGCAAAGCTAGCACCAAGCGGCGACAGACTTCTGAAGCAACCGGACGCAGTGACGGTCCACGGCCACCTCCCTATCCACAGCAACATCACAAGCGGTCAGCAACAGACCTGATCAATGATCCTGAGAGGCCGATGAAGCGCCACAGCTGCAGGTGCATAGAAAGATCGAACGCGTCGGCTTTGTTGATTGGAGAGATATAAACTTGGCGCGATCTCATGCCGACTCGATCCCTTCAGCCGGCCCTTCACATAATCCCTCTCCACGCTTGGTCCCGTAGGGGCTTATCGCCTCTAGCCTCATGCGAGAGTCCTGTAATGCAGCTTTACCCGCCATACCGCAGCAGTTATGGAAGTGTATCTGAAACGCGAGACTCTCAAGCTGGAGTGGAAAGTACGCGTCATGCTTCTTAAACCATACTAATATGTCCCAGTTTGATGCCAGCATGAAGGCCTCCAACTCGATTTCTCTAATCGTTCCTTTGGGAAGTCCTCCCTGTTTTTAATTCCGAGAGGTATCGACGCATTAGCAGGATTCTGCTTGATATCGTCGTCTGTTCGAAGCACGGAAAGTAGCAGGATTGTGAAAGCTTCTGTAGTCTCACGTAGATTTTTGACAGTCGTATTTACTGTGAAATAGTGATTTGGCGTTTCTCCATGGCGCCGGAGCCGCTGTTCTTGATGATTTCCAAAGGCGATGGCTCGTTGAACAGTACGTATGCCAGTTTTTCGAGTCTTTGCTGGGAACTTCTTAAACCCAGTGGCAGAGAATTTGATGCTTCCCAGTGTCATTCTGTTGCTATGGTCAAACATTGTTTCTCGTAGCTGGTAGGGAGAGCAAAGTCAGTAAAGGGAGAGGACATAACTCACATCCGCACGCTTCACAGCGCTTACAATAGCTGGCTCGAAAAGGTCCGCCAATTAGATGCAGGTTAGTGACCAATGTTCGAGGTGACGCCTTAAACATTGGTCACTGCTCTACGTTTAATTGGTCATTCATGGTTAGTGGGACTCGTTCGTGTACTATTTACGGAAGGAACTAGTACCATCAGACCAAACATGTGCCAAGGCTGCCATGAATTTCTTGTTTGGTGCTGCCCCAACTGTTACCCGGAAGGCCGTGGAACAGGGTATGAGAGTGCTATAGAAGCGGCGAGTCACGAAATAGCTGCAGTGGGCTACTGTATGACTGTGTGGTAAGGCGTTGGTTGTTCTATCTAAGTGCTATCGAGGCGTAGAGAGATATGGGGTCTACTATTCTTCCCACTGGGGGTCCCTAAACTCCCCACCGTGGGAAGATTAGGGCCACCCTATTCTTCCCACTACCCCGAACGGAGATAGGGCTACTAAATAGTAGTAGGGCTTCCCAACATAGCTAGCTCGGAGAACTTTGAATTTTATCTCTGACTAGGTACCCGTAAGTTTTGGTTTAAGTATTCTACTAGATAGTTAGGTAAAGGAATTACAAAAACGGCACAAATCTATCAAATCTACTGCCAAATTGCATTGTTTTTCTGCCATTCAATTGTGACAAATCCTGCCCTACTCTACACGCCAGATTTGCGTCTTCTGCTACGTAAGCATACACTGCTTCTGCAAACTCATCGTTTTTGAGCGTTTTGAGCACTTGCAGCTATGCGAGCGTTTTTCGTTGAATTTGCAGCTCTTTTGATAGCAGGCCTAAAATAGCTTGTATTTCTCATCAATCGAGGTAGCGCTGTGGCCGTTGTATCTCTCTCCGCGGCCGTTTCTTCGCTGGCGAGGTCATAGGGGATACCACTACTTGCGGAGGTGGTATAGCTTCGTCTGCAGGAGACAATGGGGATGTGGTGGAGGCGCGACGAAGAGGAGAGGGCGTAGATGGCAGGGGTGTGGGTGACGGCCATAGAGGGAGGTCTAAATCAGCGAATGGCGAGGGCGTTCGAAGCAGTGGTAGAGGTGGATATAGAAGAGAAGGTGTTGTTCGCTTTTTCTGTAGGGAATTAGCCGCTTGAGAGTGTGGTGCTTGATACTCGATCCACCCTTGTATCTGAATACCACGGCGAGAAGGCTGTTGATGTTAATGTTGTAGCTCTGCACCAAGAGGGTCGTCATTACTATTGATATTCTCCTCTTGTGTCTCGCTAATAGCTATATCATCGATATCTATTGGCTGCTAACTATTACCTAAAGACGATTTCTCTACTGAATTGAGCGTAACAACCTTTAGAGGCGGTCGATATTGCTGTTGTGGAGGTGCTTTTGTTCTGCGTTAACCCCTTTTTGATGAAGCAGTAGCTAAAGCATCAACCTGACCTTGAATGACTTCGAACAGTGATAGCTGACGCTTTTAAGACTTAGTATATCAACTGCTGACGATTGGAGGGCCACTAATTCTTTGAATAAGAGGGAGCTCGGCTAATTCTCCTAAACAATCAATTCTCTATTAAATATCAAAATCTGCTATCTCAAGAGGCAGATGCTTGATTATTCGTTACTACAAAAGATGAGCATAAGGTAGACCTTTTGTCGTTATAAATACCTGCTTATAAGGAGTAAGAGGCAAATAAGCGTTTCAAAGCTATAGGTTATGAGAGCATTAATGCTCCTTAACCTGATTAATAGCGTAATAGCTTATATGACTATGAAGTTTGCGATATAGTAGATTTTGAAGATCTGTTCTCTCCTTCTGTTGGCTATATTCAAGCTCTTCTTGTAGCTGCTTATTATGTAGATTAAGATACATTGATAAATGATTTATAACGTTGTTTAGATGGATTCGTTGTGAGCCCATTTGACGCTTAATAGCCTAATGAACTCCCTTTGCTCTTAAGCTGTTAATGTTGCTGTAGTGTCTGATTTTATTAGTCTACACGCGTATAAAGGTCTCTTTGAATAGTAACCAAGTCCGGGTAAGATAATTAAGAATTCAAGGCTGCAAATAACGAAATTAATACTACAAAATATTCTAAATTTAATTATACTCAGTTTTTGTTATTATATATAAAAGTTGTGACCAAACCCTAAGAAATTTATTAATACGCTTATTAATTATAGCTTTTTGAGCTTTGTTTAAGATATTTTTATTAGTTATTTCAAGTTATTCTTTTTAATAATAGGCTCTGACGTCTTTATTAATATGTTAGCAACAGAGTAGATAAGGTACTTCAGGCTATATAATGCTACAGGCATTATAAAGATTACTAGCCTTATCTATTATAATTGACTCTGATATAAGTAGCTTATATTTCTTGTAAATATCTCAGATCTATTATAAAACTTAGATATAGTCCTCCTCTTACTTATACGTGAGAAAGGCCTGTCTTATAACGAATGACCTATTAGTTACTATAAAGCTAACGATATCTAGTAATAGTAGGTTAAATCAATTAGTCTTATATATAGTGTCAGGAGAGCTATGGTTAGGCCTAATATATAAGACGAAGCGTGGAGAAAAGGAAACGAAAGTGGGAACACAATACTCTATATACATGTCTGTGCCCCTTATTTCGCTGAGGCCAGGTATAGACACAACTATGGGTACCTGTCATTAGTGATAGAAAGAATAGCAGCAGAGAGCTGGGTCTGAGATGAGCTCTGTGAGCCATGGTTAGTGCCACAGGGAATATAGTCCTTAGCGTAGGTCGCGGGAGGATTCGTAACATCACCCCCTCTTTATGCGCGAGCTCCTGCGAGCGTAGGTCCTTGTAGTGCTGTGGTAAGGCAGGGATTTTCATGGTGGTCTTGTGATGATTGGGCTCTTGTGAATCTTCTCAAGCATTTCTAGTGTGGATCCTATGGTTCGTTTAATCTTAAATAGGCCAATCCATTTGTCATTAAGTTTCTTGCATAGTTGTCGTGTACGAATGTTTCTGGTGTTCAGCCATACTTTATCTCCTTTATAGTATACTAGGGCAGGGTATCGTCTCTGATTTCTATTTACTGCATCTATGGTTTTCGCTTAGCTCTAAACTAGTTCTGTGTAGCAATGGTCTAAGAGTTCTTTTATAAATATTAAGATATCTTCTATATAGGGGTTAAGGGGGGTCTTAGCTTAATTAAAGCTTATCTTAAGATTAAAGTCTTTATTAACAAAGAATAAGGACATGCTTATAAATTTTAACTTATAGTTGTTTATAACAAATTCAGCTAATATGATCTATTTAGCCTAGTCGTCTTATATATAGTTAATATAGCTTTGTAGATAAGTCTTTATTACTTGATTAACTTGTTCTAACTATTCATCTGTTTCTAGGTAATGCGCAGTGAATAGTTTCGCTTTAATACCTAGCCTTTTACATAGGCTATTCTAGAATTTACTGACAAACTATAGACCTTTATTAGATACTATTAACTCAGGGAGGCCATGGCTGCGAATAATAAAGTGAATAAACATCCTGATCAGATATTCTATTTTTATGTTATAACAGGGCGCTAAGTGTCTCTCCTTAGTTAATTAGTTTATCAAGACCTAAATGCTTGTGGCGCTAGGGAAAATGCTATTAGATTCAGGGAGGTCTGTAACGAAATCTATAGCTAGGTGTTGCCACTGTTTCTTAGGCGGCTTTAGTGCCTGCAGTTGACCTTAGCGCTCGCGAGAGGGTTTTGTGCGACAGTATATAGGACATTTGGCTAGCTGTTCCTTTACTAAGTCTATCATCTTTGGCTAATAGAATTGTTGTTGCAGGATCTCCTTATTATTAGGTTGAAACAGGACTCCTCTGCACGCATTGTCTAAGGCGTCAGTCTCTATAGTGCAGGGTAAGTCAGGGTTAAAGTGCTGTAGGACTAAGGAGCTTGTAAACATGTCTTTTAGCGTCTAAAACGCTTTTTTGGCTTCCTCTCCCTAGTTAAAAGAGACGTCTTTTCAGGTAAGCTTAGTCAGGGGTAAGGCTATCTTTGAGAATCCTTTAATAAATTAATAATAGAAATTCGCAAATCCTATAAAACTTTGTATGTCTTTCATATTATTAGGCTTCTCCTAATCTCGAATTACAGCTATCTTCTCTGGGTTTATACGTATTTGTCCGGGTTTGCCATCTTCTGAATGGCTCTGAATGATCATTCCTAAGTATTTCGTCTCGTGAACTTCGAATTCGCATTTTCCTATGTCGAGTTGTAGTCTAGCGATGACTAATCTGCCTAGTACTGTCTTCACGTGTTAGCAGTACTCTTTTAGCGAGTTGCTAAAGATTAGGATATTATCAAGATACGCTGAGACGAATCGGTCTAGGATATTCTTTCCTAGGGCATTATTAACGTAGTTCTAGAAGGAGGCTAGAGCGTTGCAGAGGCCAAAGGGAACCACGTTCTATTTGTATAAGCCTGTATATATACAGAAGGCTATTTTTTATTCATTTCTATTCTGATTCTGTAAAAGGCAGTTAATAATGTCTAACTTAGTATACTATATAACTTTGTAGAGCTTGTCTAAAGTTTTTTAAATCAGAGAAAGCAAGTATCTATTCTTAACTATAATAGCGTTTAAACCCTGGTAATCTATACAAAACTGTAGACCTCTTCTAAGTTTCTTAACGAATAGGATTAAGGTAGCAGCAGGGGACTTATATACGCAAATACAGTTCTTTGATAGGTAGTCTTTTAGTGTTTTGTCTAAGACCTCTAATTCATTTCTAGACATGCTGTATAGGGCTCCGGACAGTAGTTTAGTATTTAGTAATAACTTAATCTTGTAATTTACTCTAGGGCGGTATAATAGAAGCTTATTAGTAGCAGCTTTATTAAATAAGGACAGGAACTTGTAATATTACTTAGGAAGTCTGGTCTAAGGATTTATGATTTCTTTAGGTTTTAGGGCCTTCTTGATGTCTCTTAATAATATTATAAAGACTTTATAGTCTCTTCGCTTGCTTAAAAAGGCTATTACTCTTATTATAATTAGTATTATAATTATATCTATAGCTTTTATTTATCTTTAGACTTAGGGTTTGTTATTTTGTGCTCTTTATATAGCTTCAAAAGTAATAGGGTATTCTTTGTTCTTCTGAAGATAATAATTATAATAGTATTCTATATTATATATAATAGTCTCTAGTACCTAATCTATTATTAGATTATATTGTTTAAGCTAGGGCATTCTAAGAATAATATTATATTTTAGTCTAGGGATAACGAATATTAATAAGACTTCTTAATAAATACTAGAAGGTACAAAGGACAGGGGAACTTTGGCAATATAGGTTATTATAAAGGTCTAATTGTCAAAGCCTACTATAGTTCTTTGACTTTCTAATTTTTTATAAGGGAAGAGTTATACAAAAGCTTCACTAATATATACTATTACAGAACAGCTAGAGTCAATTAAGGCTTAATATTTAAATTGTCTAACGCTATACTTAATTAAGAGGCACTTAGAGTTAAGAGGAAGGTCCGCTAAATGTAAAGAAATAGAATCTAATCATATTATTAGGCTATTTACTATATCAGTAGTAGCTAACCTCTTCTTAATTCCCTAAACGCGACTTAGTTCAGGGTTGCTTTATTTAATAACTTTGTATTAACACAACTGCCGGACAGAGGAAGAGGGGCGAGGGAGGCTAAGGCAATAAGTATAGTTGCTTACAAGGTTGCTAGAGTAAACACCAGAGTTAAGGACGCTATAGTAGGCGTAGAAGAGACAGTACGAAGGTTGCTCTGTAGCTTTAGCTTTTCTGGGCATGCATTAGCTCTGTAGTCCGGGCCTGCGCAGTAGTAACAAAGACTTAGATTGTGTTGACATTCTTGCTTTTCTTGAAATCTGTCCGCCGGATTGTCTTGTCTATCAATGACCAGCTAATGACTGAGGTCAAAATTACCAGTAAAGATAGCTTAGCCGAGTAGGTCTCGTTTCATGTTTGATTTTGCCTTTACGCTACTCATAGGCGGCTTCCATGACCTGGTTGTCTGTTATGACAGCGCGGCGCGTAGTAGGTTGTCCTGCCGAGTGCATTCTTGGACGAAGGCTTTATATGACATGTCTCTGACGTCAACTATGGCCAGCTTCTCTGTGAGTTCCTTAGATAGTGCAAGTCAGAGCAGTCCCTTAAGACTATGGTCCTGAAATGGTGTTCTTCTAGTGGTCTGCTTGAACTCTAGGTAGAATTCGGAGAAGGGTCGGTGCGTTTGCCTCATCTTTACGAGACGGCAGATGGCAGAGTACTCCGGGTCAGCATCACTGAAGTTGAGCTTTAGTTCTTTGATTAGATCTACCTAATCCAGATAGATCCCTTCGTTGACGTTATCTAGAGCGACGTCTGAGGCACGATCTGTAAGTCGAGAGAATGCGTAGTGAATACGTGACATAGGTGTGGGGTATCTGTCAGCATTAACTCTGAATTTTGAAGTGAGGCCCACCCTAAACTTCTCTAGGTCTTTGTAGATGTTAGGCCCTAGGCCACTAAATATAGGAACGTCTGTAGTCTTTTCCGACTTCGCAGGTGTATGCTGGAGTTATTAATTCTGTTATAGGACTGTGGCTATCGCTAACAAGGTCTGGGCCATTAGGCCTTGAGTCAGATCTTGGGCTGGGTGCTCAGAGGGCTAGGGAGTGTAAATCGGAGCCGGACTATGCGTAGGGATAGGTATGTGAGAGGGTTCTTGTAGGTCGACTATGTCGTCGTCAAGACGTATCTGGGCGTTAGCTATAGCTTCTACAGATAAAAAGGACTCAAGGGAGATCTCGGACTCTTCTGAGGAAGAAAGGACGTGGAACAGGATAAAAGAAGGAGAGGCAGTGGTTCTTCCACTGCCCAGACTAAGCAACAAGGAATAATGACAAAGGGAAAGTAGGTTAAGGCAAACCTAAGAACCAGAAGATAAAAATAAGTGAGACGCTTCGTAATGTCAGGAGAGCTATAGTTAGGCCTAATATACAAGACGAAGCGTGGAGAAAAGGAAACGAAAGTGGGAACACAACGCTCTATATACATGTCTGTGCCCCTTATTTCGCTGAGGCCAGGTACAGACAACTGTGGGTACCTGTCGTTAGTGATGGCTAGAATAGCGGCGGGGAGCTGGGTCCGAGATGAGCTCTGTGAGCTATGGTCAGTGTCACAGGAAATATGGTCCTTGGTGTAGATCGCGGGAGGATTTGTAACATATAGTATTAAGCATATAGCTTTTTAGAAACAGACGTAAAAGCTGTAAAAAGGCATTATAAAAAAAGAGAACTCTTTCTAAACGTTTATAATTATTAAGAACGTACTGAAATTAATACTTATCACTAAGCTTCGATATTATAGCTTGAATAACTAGTAAACCATAATTTAACGTTTGCTTAAATTTATTATAAATATTCTTAACATCTCGAAGAGTCAGAGGTGCCTTAGAGAACTGTTTTTGTATAAAGAAAAGGGTCTCTCTTATAGATATTTAAGCTAGCTTGTTATTTTGAATCTGACTAAGAAGCTTTGGCCTGCTATTTCTTATATTTTAATAGTAGATAAAGTAAGCAGTTGATAAATAAGATGAATTATGATTATGCTTATTATAAGGCGCTTAATAATGCTTTATACTTTATAGGCTATTAAGCTCTTTCTTTGACTGTCTAATTATATAACGAAATAAATATTCTTGTTGCCTTGAAAAGCTCTTTCGAAGCTGCTTGCTATCAACCTTTATAGAGGGCTTATTTCGGCCTGCGTGGTCGCATTTGAAGTACACAGCATAGAGATAAACATTATTTTTTTGACGCCGCTTTGAGGTGCGAACTCTCAACACATAGCCGTAGGCCTGAGCCTATTCTTGAATAGATCGTTGAGCTTCGTCTCGAGATTCGAATAAGCCAATTAGAGGAGGTGGAATGTTAGAAATAGTTGTAGAAATTGAGTCGGTAAAACCGTCCTATTCCTCCTATTCCTCTTCGTTATCTGGGTATTCGCCCGCAGGAGCAAATACTCTCCAAGGCCGTTGATTTTTGTATGGGTTTTCTGAGCTTACCCTCAACCGTGGTCGCTCTAGAGGCGACGTAGAGATGGCCGACGCTTCGTCAGTCTCTTTAGAGCCCTTACTCGGGTCATATCCGAGTTCGTTGTCAATGTAGACGTGGTCAAAGTCCTCGTCAAAAGGATCAAAGTCGTTATTAAAGGGATCAGATGTGACAGAATTGATGCCAGGCGCGTCGTTAGGTGCCTGATGAACGAATCTGGCTCTGATCAGGGCAGCGTTGGTATCCGTGAGCGCTGCCGGTTATTGGCTCGCTGTCACTGGGATGAGAGGCTGGAGACTTACGCTAAGTACAACTTCGCTTTGGTGTGCAACAAGGATGGGTCGTATTGTCCAGGTATAAGAACCCTAACATCCCCTAAGCTCTTCCTCCTCTTCTCATCGTACTTTGGCCACGTCCTACTCTGTACGTACATCACCTCACGAGTCTAGCGTAGACGTTAGTTTCATGTCGTAACAGCCACATCCAGAGCATGTCGAGGTCTCGCAGACAGACGCTTCCGTACTGACACAGTACCCTGAAAATGAGCTGCAGAGGGTCGATCCCAAGGTTCGGCAATGGGCTGAGACCCCATCACAGGCGGGCAAAGCTAGCACCAAGTGGCGACAGACTTCTGAAGCAACCGGACGCAGTGACGGTCCACGGCCACCTCCCTATCCACAGCAACATCACAAGCGGTCAGAAACAGACCTGATTAATGATCCTGAGAGGCCGATGAAGCGCCGCAGCTGCAGGGTGCATAGAACGCGTCGGCTTTGTTGATTGGAGAGATATAAATTTGGCGCGATCTCATGCCGACACGATCCCTTCAGCCGGCCCTTCACGGAATCCATCTGCGGATATACGTAACAGGCTGTGAACCTACTGGAACCATCTGTGATCCAAGATAGATCTTTTTGGCGTTGTTGCGAGTATGGAGGTACAAGTGTGCCGCTTGGAGTGCCTGTGCAAGCCTAGGATCTGGGTTTATCCAAAGAAAAATGGCGCTAGTTGTGACGGTGGTAGGGTCAGAGAACGGTGATGATCCACTATAGGGTAGATTAGGTAGACCAGCTAAGCCTTATGGAGGCGTAGTGTGGTTAAGGAGCTCATTGGCGACTGTGATATTTTATCGTGCTTTTTCTAGGTCCAGGGCGGCTACGAAGTCGTTCAAACACTTCATGTGAGTTCTCTAGGTGTAGTTCTCCCTTGTGTATCTTGCCCTCATCATTTGGTAGCGTGTGCCACTGTCCAGGCAAAGTCTTGCAGTGATTCTAAGTCATGCACGGATGCATGGAGATTCTGCGATGCGACATGTGCTCCCACAAGGCCAGAGTACCCAGGTAACGTCCAACTGACTTCATGTCGGAAGGGATGATAATATTTGGATGGCGCACAAACGGACTGCACTTAATGTTGCTATTCTTCAGACCAAACAGCCTCCAAAGGCGATGGCTCGTTGAACAGTACGTATGCCAGTTTTTCGAGTCTTTGCTGGGAACTTCTTGAACCTAGTGGCAGAAAATTTGATGCTTCCCAGTGTCATTCTGTTGTTATGGTCAAACATTGTTTCTCGTAGTTGGTAGGGAGAGCAAAGTCAGTAAAGGGAGAGGGCACAACTCACATCCGCACACTTCACAGCGCTTACAAAAGATGGCTCGAAAGTCCGCTAATTAGATGCAGGTTAGTGACCAATGTTTGAGGTGACGCATTAAACATTGGTTACTGCTCTACGTCTAATTGGCCATCCATGGTTAGTGGGACTCGTTCGTGTATCAGACCAAACATGTGCCAAGGCTGCCATGAATTTCTTGTTTGGTGCTGCCCCAACGGATCTCTGCTGGAAGCGAACCTGGAATCGTTGTCAGTCTACCTCAAATATTAGTTGCCTTTACATACGGAATATTTCCGTCAAAGGGTGCTGCGCACGGCGTTGACGTGTTTGTATAGCGTTTACTTCTTCTTTCTCTACCTGTGAGAATGCGGCTGTTGATCTTATTTTGGTGTTGTAGTCGGATGCTATAGAGCTGTACTCCCTGAAGGAAGATAATGACTGATTCCCCGCCGCCGTCTATTGAGTATTCATGGACAAGATTTTTATTTGCCGAATTGCAATAATGAGATGTTGTTTATAGGGGATAGAATATGGGCCCAAATGTTGTAACTTAGACATGGAAAGAAGGCCTGCAGTCTGCAAGGTTGAAGGCTCATACCCAATATGACTTCCCGTGCGTCGTCATTCGAGGAATCTGTGACTACTCGGACTCGCACAAGAACGATGAATGGCAAGGCTACGCGGCAGCAACGGCGGCATCGTATGCCAAAGAGCTTTTGCAGACCATACCCAGAAGTCAAGTGGTGGAGAGTCAACGAGCGATCGATGCTGTGTCGGATACAGGTAAGCGCACCTGGGCCATGTAGCCCTTTGGAAGGAGAACGGACACAGCTCCACTACATGTAAAGGACAGGCTGTAGAGATCTTTGCCCAGGAATATCCTAGGATAGCTGAAGGCATTTCCAGAAGCTTTACGTGCCCAGGATCGACAAGAGCAGTGTGGCATCCCTCAATTGCCGTTAGGCGAAATGACAACCCTGGCATCCAATAAGTCGGACTACGACTATCAAAAACTGCTGGATTCTTCGGATTCTTCATTCATTCTGCATACCAATCCACTCTCCGTACCAATCCACTCTCCGTACCAGTCCACTCTCCGTACAGTACGTTACAGGATCGGCTTCCACAAAATGGGAAGAGCATTTCTCTTGCATAGCAAATAGCCAAATTAGGTCAAGGCATCAGATCTCATCTTCCAATCAACATATTTCAAGTTTTGCTGCTTGTACCGGGGTACTTCGACATTGTCATTATAGTTCTGTGGTTTCATCTAAGCTATGAATTCTGCATTGACTCTGATGGCGCTAATTGGAAATCCGTTGGGTCTCCGTAGTCCTCGTTGTATACGATCCCCTAAACCTCAAGGACTGTAGAAAAGAAAATGTCTTCCTCCAGTCCAACCTTACACTCCTCACGATCGTTTTCCAACGCTAAATCGTCCTCTAATTCGACCTCGATCATATCCTCTCCATCGCTCTCCAAGTATCGTGGCCGATCGTACCTTTCCCACCGCGTCCCCTTTGCAAGCTTCATCTTGTCCAGCTTACTGCTTGCAAGCCATCGAAGACGGAGTTTGCGATACTGGACAGCACAAATCTGCTCGCCTTGAGCTACAAATCGCCTCTGCTCATCTTCTGCACGCCCACGAGAACCTGCAAGACCAGGATCAACCAGGTTTCCGAATGGCACAACTATGCCTGTTGCGGCCAGTGCTGTCGATACCGGTATTCCCAAGTTGCCATCAGAAGTGCCTTGCCCACCATATTGTTCCATGATCTGAGCGTCAAATATCGTGTGATAGCCGACCACGACGTATATAACTTCCCCTTCGTCAATAGTTTTCTCAATCCACCTGCGGGTCTCTTCCGATTGCACCGCCTCCCTAAACCACCTGCTAGTATTGTTTAAATAGTAGGTTTTCACCTGGTCGGCTATGATCCGAATTGACGTTTTAGATCGCTTCGAGAAAGAGGAGGAGAGAAGGCTGGTAAGATCTGAGGCAAAGGTTCGTTGAGTAGCAGAACGATGGAGGCTGTCATACTGTGTCTGGACTTTCTCTGTTACATCGGAAGCAGTATTAGCATCGTAGAAATTTTGATGAGGCTCATCAACATTGGTAACAAAACGCCCAAGATTAACAGCTGACCGAGGAAGAAAGAGCTGGGGGAGAAGAACGCTCGTAGGCATTGTCTAATGATTCAAATATTTTGACAGTAGCAGTGTCTTGTGAAAACCAGCCGGTGAGATAGTTGGTAGCATTTCATTTATGGTGCTGTCAAGCGAGCACAGCCACAGGTGACACGTAGACCGATTGCGTCTAACTTAGCGCTGCGCCACATATCATGGCCAGCTGAATCGAAGCAAGGCTAATAGATTGCGCTGCGCCACATACCATGGCCAGCTGAATAGCAGCAAGGCTAATGGATTCTGTCAGATTCTTCTACCAAAATCGTGGCCTAACAGAACCTCTCAACTATATTATCTTACTGTCTTTGTTAGATATCTCTGAACCTGAAAATTATGGATGATTATAAGATTTTCGAGGATTATTTACTACAGGACTTTGATTCTGTCTCGACTTTGCTGGCTAGAGGTGATGAAGATGTTAAGATAGAGTTATGTTCACACTATGCTGCGCTAAGACTTAAGCGCTTTTTCCGTTGGGGACAAATGAAAGATTTAGAAGAATCTATTGAAAAAGCAAAACTGGCCGTAGAGAGAACAACTTACAGGCATAAACATCTGGCAGAAAGGCTGAACAACTTAGCGGTTGGGCTTGTGAGCCGATACGAACGCACAGGCAAGATAGAGGACCTGGAAGAGGCAATTCTAGTAGCAAGACAGGCGGTCGAGGTTACGCCAGACGACCATCCTAATCTAGCAGCTGGGCTAAACAACCTAGGAAATAAACTCGGTCACCAATATGAACGCACAGGCAGAATAAAGGACCTAGAAGAGGCAATCCGAATAGCAAGACAGGCGGTCGAGGTTACGCCAGACGACCATCCTAATCTAGCAGCTGGGCTAAACAACCTAGGAAATAAACTCGGTCACCACTATGAACGCACAGGCAGAATAAAGGACCTAGAAGAGGCAATCCAAGTAGCAAGACAGGCAGTCAAGGTCACGCCGGACGACCATCTTGATCTGGCAGCTTGGCTGAACAACCTAGGAAACAAACTCAGTTGCCAATACGAACGTATAGGCAGAATAAAGGACTTAGAAGAGGCAATTCGAGTAACAAGACAGGCGGTCAAGATCACGCCGGACGACCATCCTGATCTGGCAGGAAGGCTGAACAACCTAGGAACCGAACTCGAAAGCCGATACAAACGCACAGGCAAGATAGAGAACCTTGAAGAGGCAATCCGAGTAACAAGACAGGCGATCAAGGTCACGCCGGACGACCATCCTAATCTAGCAGCTGGGCTAAACAATCTAGGAACCAAACTCGAGAGCCGATACGAACGCACGGGCAGGATAGAAGACCTAGAGGAGGCAACCCGAGTAGCACGACAGGCGGTCAAGGTCACGCCGGACGACTATCCTAATCTAGCAGAAAGGCTGAACAATCTAGGAACCAAACTCGAAAGCTGGTACGAACGCACAAGTAAGATAGAGGACCTGGAAGAGGCAATTCTAGTAGCAAGACAGGCGGTTGAGGTTACGCCAGACGACCATCCTGATCTGGCAGGAAGGCTGAACAACTGACTTCCCGTGCGTCGTCATTCATCGTTCTTGTGACAGGCGGTCAAGGTCACGCCGGACGACCATCCTAATCTAGCAGCTAGGCTAAATAACCTAGGAACTAAACTCGGTCGCCGATTCGAACGTACAGACAGAATAGAGGACCTGGGAGAGGCAATCCGGGTAACAAGACAGGCGGTCGAGATCACGCCAGACGACCATCCTGATCTGGCAGGAAGGCTAAACAATCTAGGAAATAAACTCGGTCGCCAATACGAACGTACGGGCAGAATAGAGGACCTGGAAGAGGCAATCCAAGTAGCAAGACAGGCGGTTAAGGTTACGCCGGACGACCATCCTAAGCTGGCAGCTGAGCTAAATAATCTAGGAAACAAACTCGAAAGCCGATACGAACGCACGGGCAGAATAAAGGACCTAGAAGAGGCAATCCGAATAGCAAGACAGGCGGTCAAGGTCACACCTAATGACCATCCTGATCTGGCAGCTTGGCTGAACAACCTGGGAACTAAACTCAGTCGCCAATACGAACGTATAGGCAGAATAGAGGACTTGAAAGAGGCAATCCGGGTAGCAAGACAGGCGGTTGAGGTTACTCCGAACGACTATCCTAAGCTGGCAGCTAGGCTAAATAACCTAGGAAACACACTAGGTTGCCGATACAATCACATAGGTAAGATAGAGGACCTAGAAGAGGCAATCCGAGTAGTACGACAGGCGATCGAGGTCACGCCAGACGATCATCCTGATCTAGCAACTTGGCTGAACAATCTGGGAAACAAACTCGAAAGCCGATACAAATGGATGGGCAAGATAGAGGACCTGGAAGAGGCAATCCGAGTAGCACGACAGGCGGTCGAGATCACGCCGGATGACCATCCTAATCTAGCAGGAAGGCTGCACACCTTAGCACATCATCTCCTATCGTCCAGGCCCTCTAACAGCCTTGAAGCCTTAAAAGCTCTCTTGCACGCTTGGAGTTGTCACAGTGCGATTCCGTCGGTTCGTGTCAGATCCTCTGCCCTGGCAGTGCAACTGCTTCAAAGTCGAGGCGACCACGAACGTGCTTACAAGCTATCGACAGAAACTATCGATCTCCTACCACTCATACATAACAGATCTTTGAGCCACCAGGACCAACAATATGTTGTCTCTGATTTCTCTGGACTAGCCACAAGTGCCTGCTCTCTTGCGTTAGAGCTAGGAGAACCGCCAGAAAAGGCTGCAGATATCCTAGAGCGAGGACGCGGCCTCATTCTTAGTCTCCTGATCGATGATCGGAGCGACATATCCGAGCTAGAAGCAGCCTATCCCGAACTTTGTGGGCGTTATGAGAATCTTCGCTCGGAAGTGAACACCCCTGTTGAAAGTGCCACAGACCAGCGCACACGCAATATGGCTCTTGAAAGACGGACAAAGGCAATTGAGGAACTAAATGAATGCATACGAGTTATTCAACAACTTCCGGACTTCAGCCAATTCCAAAAAGGACTTACTGCCAGGCAGATGCAAGACTCTTCAGCGGACGGCTGCATTGTTTTCATAAATCTTACTGATCTCAGAGGCGACGCCATCATCATAACTCCAAATGGCTTCAAAGCTCTCCCTCTTGTCCATTTCGATGCGATCCAAGCAGAGAGCTGGATCAATCAAAACCTTACCGCGTTTTCGTCGGCGATCCAAGCAGAGAGCTGGATCAATCAAAACCTTACCGCGTTTTCGTCGGACGACCATGGCCAGAAACAAAAGTATTTCCGCCAATTTTTATCATGGTTGTGGCAAAGATGCATCAAACCAATCTTAGATGAGCTACGTTATCCTATTCAGTATTCCGCAGAAAGCTTACCAAGAATATGGTGGATCGGAACTGGACTTGCCAGCTCTTTCCCATTTCATGCGGCAAGCGATCGCTCTGCTGGAGTGACAGAAAGTGCTTATGATCGTGTCATTTCGTCCTACAGCCCGTCTATCAAGGCGCTGATTCATGCTAGAGGACCTGTTCATATGACGGCTGTTTCACGTAGTGACCGTCCAAAAGCACTAATCGTCACTATGCCCCAGACACCCGATGCCAAAGATCTTCCGGGAACGAGCGAAGAGAAATCTGTGGTGACAGCAGCGTTAGGAGGCCCTTGGCACATAACAGCCCTAGACCAACCCGATGTCGCTACCGTCATGGAACAGATTCAAAAATGCAACATCGCGCATCTTGCTTGCCACGGAGTGTCAAACCAGACTGACCCTTCAGAAAGTGGTCTGTTACTGCAGACAGCCGGGACGGCCGCTGGAAAGCCAAGACAGGATATCCTCCGTGTTCGCGAAGTATGTCAAGCCTATCTCCCTCGGGCTGAAATTGCGTACCTTTCCGCATGTTCGACTGCTGAGAACCGGGCTGCAAAGCTGGTAGATGAGGCACTTCATGTCGTCAGTGGATTTCAAGTCGCTGGGTTCAGGCATGTGATCGGGTGTCTGTGGCCGTCGAGTGATCGAGTATGTGTGCAGGTTGCGAAGTCGTTCTACTCCGAGCTCGGTCAATATGGGGGACGTGGACACAAAGATAGGGCTATTGCGCTGGCATTGCATAAGGCTGTCAAGGGAGTTTGCGAAGGCGATGAGTATGGGAAACGACCACTGTACTGGGCGCAGTATGTCCATTTCGGCGCATTACTGGGCGCAGTATGTCCATTTCGGCGCATGATGCAATTGACATCTCCAAGGACAGAATCCTGAGTCATCAGTGATTGTCTCGCTAACTCAACGTCGAAAAAATGACAGATCATCCATTCGGCTAGCTGCAACATCATACAGGCCGATTAAAGGCGGAATGCATTCGCGGCGGTGCATTCGCGACGGCGTATGCGGCGTTTGCGTCTTGGCGGGTATTATGTCATACAAATTGTTAGCAAATCTACCCACTTTGACCATTTGAATAATATGATGATTTTGCATAGAAATCTACACTATTTATTGACGCTGTTATGACTTCCTTATTAGGAATTGGATATACAAAACGTGGTGTTACAGAAATAGCTTTATCCTCTTGTGACCCTGCTCTTGCCTGCCCTTGCATTTGAGCACAAATCAACTTTGGTGTTCTTTCTGCCAAGGCTGCAGCATAATCCTCACGGTAAATCGACTTTAAGCTCACGGGAACGCTATTCTTATAAGGCAGGGTCCCATATTCAGGGACATAAGGGATATCAAATCATAAAAATTACATTGCTAAAGCTCTGTGGAATCGCTATGAATTTCCTCTCTTGTCGACGGAGAGCCTTTGGATTTCTTGGAAGTCAACGTCCACCTGTGAAGCTCCGTATTCCAACGAGGGATCTCGGGGTCAAAGGTTCTCTCAGATTCGTTAAGAGGGGATGGGAAACCATTCCTGAAGTTGATAGTAGGGAGGTGTACGAAGATGGGAGTACCTGCTTGTAAAAAGGTGACAGCCCCCTCTACACTTATTGTGCTGAACTGCCTTTTTGTAAGATCTCCAAACGTGAAAAACATTCCCCTCTTCTCTAATTCCTGTAAGATCGACTCTAGGTCTTGCGAATTACGTATCTGATTATGGAAAACCCACTCATACCCGGTCGGCTCAGTTGAAGATACAAACACGAGACAATGCGGAATCTGAGATTCGGTAGTCTGAAGGCGCTCTAGCAAATATGGAACTTGCTCAATTCCGGTTTGAAGTGTGAGGGGATCATCGGGATTCGACGAGACGGGAACCATTGGTGATTCTGGTGACTTTCGCTTACGCCTGTTCGAAGGCGATGCTTCGTGGGAATCTTTTGGACTACCAGAGGGGAATTGGAAGTCCATGTTCAGAGACTGCGGAGGCTGTGGGCTTCTTGCACCCGGAAAGATAGTAGTGTGCTTAGTAGGATCATGCGGGTTAGTTTCGTCATCTGTGAGAGGTCGGGGCAAAACAATATCCCGGGCTTCTTTGGGTAAAGTGGTATTTTCACCAGAGGTGGAGATGGCCTCATTCGTGGGAGATCGGGACAAAACAATCTCCCGGGCTTCTTTGGGTAAAGTGGTATTTTCAGCAGAGATGGAGACGGGGTAATTGGTAGAACCTGTCCCTCCTCCACTAGGGAAGAAGGTAGTGGAGTGTTTATCACCCTGGGATGCCAAAGACTCAATCATACCGTACATAGGCATGATCACCATAAGGCCACCTTCAGTGCTTTGTCCCTGTCCGACTTTGACCTGCTGCACGACAGGTAGGCTTAAGGCATCTTGCATAGGCATGATTAGCGCAAGACCACCTTCAGTGCTTTTTCCCTGTCTGACTTAGACTTGCTGTATGACAGGTAGGCTTGAGGCATCTTGCATGGAAACGTTGTCGTCGTTCTTGTTATCGCTATCGTCATAGCTACCGTTGCTGCTACCATTACTACCATCGTCGAAATCTTCGCCGTCTTCGCCGTCTTCCCCATCGTCTAGATTCACCATATCGATGTCTTGGTCGGGAGTCGATTGAGTACGAGACTTGACCGATCCCGATGGCGAGATGTCAGGAGAATAATGTGGCGCATTGAGACTACAAGATTGCTCCCTCGGTGACTTGGAATGAAAGCTCTCTGCAAATGGCACAGAGCTCCCAAAGAAAGCGTGAAAAATGTGACGAAATGTCCCAAACGATGTGATCGCCTGTCTTGGGTTGATCTCAATGTCGGAATAAATATAGTCCAGGAATATAAACCTTCGATCATTGTGGAAGGCTCGTTCAAAAACTCGGCCGCAACGACCTTCAATTCGCCACCGCTCCTTGGTATTAACGGTGACCTGAGGACTTGCTTCCTCAGGGAGAGGATCCACGCACATTTCAAGGGTTGAATCTCTCCTAAGCAGCTTTTTGATACTGTCGTTCGAGAACCCTAGTTGAAGCGCCAGACGTGCAAGATGACTCCAGCATGAACCTGTTTTTTGAAACACATGACAATACCTTGCTTTTATCTCGCCCCTTTTCCGTCCCTTTCTCGGTCTGATTTCTGTCATACAAGGGAAATGGCGCTGAGCGATCAAAATCAACTGACGGTATGCAAACCAAAAGCCAGATCCATCTATGCCTGGTCGTATATTTATCGTTGATTCGGTCGTCTGGACGGGTAACCGCCTATTCTTGAGACGAGTGTACGACTTTCGAAGCTCCTTTTGAAGGGTTCCTTTCGCCTTTGGCGGTAAAAGCTTTCGTAAGATTTTCCAACAGGGTTCGAGCCATATAGTGTCTTCCTGGAATGTCCGCAGTGACGGAATAATGGTTTTGATTGCGCAGACCCGTGCCTGAATCTGATCTCGGGTTGATGAACTTGTCACAGAAGGAAAAAGTAGCTTCGACTCAAAATACGATCGTATGAAAAGTTGATCCTCAGTCGAGTAATACGGCGAGCGACCTTCTAAGTATCTAACTGTTTCTAAGTCCAGGTGCTGGGGGCTGACATCACCCAAGATCTCTCCCCAAACATCGGACATAAATTTGAGGTAGTGTGTGTATTCCTATATTATTCAGTAAAGATATAAGTTAATAAAATAGAATGACTAACCTCCAAAAGCTTCATAGGAAGCAGCCGATGGAAGACACCCAAGTGGAACGAATACCACAAGCCACGGTACGGTAAGAGATTATCAAGGGCTTCTCTGAAGGACGTAAAGATTTCTCCATCCTGAAACTGCTTTAGATCTCGACTGCAACTCTCACTAAGTTTGGCCCACCACCAATCGGCTTGCTCTCTCTGTTCGCTGTTTCGAAGGTGACGGATATTTTGGAAGATAGTTCCATGATTGTAAGGCTGCTCTCCCTGGTCCGTACACCGAATAGAGTCCCGCTCCCTTCCTACTAGATCTGTACGTCTTTAGTGGTGTCAGCCGCTATAAGCGAAGATCAAACAAACCTTCCTCATAATAAAATTCCACTCCCCACCATTGCTCAGCTGGTTCGAGATACCCCTCTGCAGCAGCCAGACGATGTCGACCATGCAGGCATATTACTACTTCTTCCGTCGAGAGATCTAACCTTGGTGGGTTGATTGAACGTAGACGTTGAAGAGTAACCCGGTTGTGAGAGAGTATGTGGCGGATCTGGGACCTGCTGGAGATAACTGGCACACGATTGCGTGGTAAAAAGGGTTCGCAGCCAGATGGATCCGTTTTGAACTTGTGAATCAGCGTGTTAACATGTTCAAGGTCAAGATCTCGGACATCGGGGCGTGCCTCAAAGCGAAGATGTCGGATTCGAAGTATACCGCTGCCAGCCCAGGCTGGGTGTTTCGAAACTGTAGTTGTCAATAGTGGCATTGATAATTGTTGCTTTTTTTCAGCGTCATGCCGGTCTTTTAGACTTAAGTCTTGTAACAAACTAGTAAGTTCTTTTACTATGTCTATATTAAGCTACCTTTTTTAGACGCTCTATTCCTGGACTTTCTATTTTTATCCATTAAGCTACCTTTTTTAGACGCTCTATTCCTGGACTTTCTATTTTTATCCCCACTCAAGGAAAATTTCTTTCAACACAACTCCCCACCTCCTCCTTCTCCCCCGGTTCTCTCGCACGAAACAAGTGTGCTTAATATACCCCTTCCCAAATCCTCTGCCCCTTCATCATCCTTGCTGACTTGGGCGGTCTGGACGCGGAGGGGAATCGCCTCATTTGCTGGGCGACCGAAAAGTCGCCCATCTAATCTTTCTGTCCACCAGGCTGCCTTTGTCTTAGTGTGTATTGCATCACGTGGCCCGTACGATTTTGATATTATTCGTTCCATACGAAAGAGCAGCGAAATTCTAACACTCTACAGAACGCAGGTAAGTGGTAGAGATAAGGGGTAGAGGATTCAAGGACTTTCACGCCACGAATAAGTATATTGAAGCACTTAACATTCTAAATATGGAGTAACACTATTCTACCTACAATCGGGAATCAGATTCTGATTCCCTTTCTC
>NW_006916084.1:0-684 GCF_000464535.1 Endocarpon pusillum Z07020
ATTATTATTATAATAAGTAGTCTAAAATAGTAAATAATATAGCGTCTTAGGCATACTTTTCTTTAGTTATCTCTATAATATTTTCTTAAGGTCGCCTTTTTTTCTTATAGATTTCTTATTTACCTAGTTCTTTCTTTAAGGCTTATAGTCTTCCTCTAGACTCCCTTCTATAGTGCTTAATTATTACTTTACATCTTTATAATCTTTAGCATAATAGCCAGGTTTTCTATAATATAAGTATAGTTCTTTCTTACGTTTCTCTGTCACGAGTTCGCTAGAAATTCTTTACTTGCTTTTACTGTCTTAATTCTTCTTAAGTGACCCTTATTTCTTTTCTTTCTGAGTTACGTCTAAGTCTATAGGCATATTTGATCTTATAAGGTAGTGTTTTTAAACTCTATATTTTAGATATTATATATTAACTATCTAGGAAATAAGTGTGCTTATATAAAATAGAAGATTTGTGCTCAAAGTTAATTATCTTAATCACCTTTAATTATTACTTATAAGTACTTATCCTAATTATCTTTAATTATTACTTATAAGTGCTTATCCTGATCACCTCTGATTATTACGTTATCTAGGTCTAACTATATATGTAGTTCAGGGTCTAGTCTTGTCTAAGTCTGTTATAGTCTCTTTGCAGAGTATTAGGCAGCTCTGTAGTGCCTATTAGTGCTTAGT
>NW_006916084.1:745-2066 GCF_000464535.1 Endocarpon pusillum Z07020
AATCCTGATCACCTCTGATTATTACGTTATCTAGGTCTAACTATATATGTAGTTCAGGGTCTAGTCTTGTCTAAGTCTGTTATAGTCTCTTTGCAGAGTATTAGGCAGCTCTGTAGTGCCTATTAGTGCTTAGTGTGTTCACATATTGTAATATTAGAGTCTAGCTTAACTTAGTATTATAGTAGAAACCTTACCTCTATACAGTTAAAGCGCAGGCAGTTTACTACTTAAATGCCCTAAAAATACTGTCCGGCTTTACTTAGGGCTCCTCTGTCTCCTTAGGGCTCTAGATATATATGTTAGTTACTTAATTAGCGCTACTTTATAGCTGTAATGCCTAGTATATTCTAAAGAATATAATAGGATATAGAAAAAGCATTAAAAATAAATTATAAGTTATCTAAGGATGCTATCTTCAGACTATTATAAGTGTGATAGATAATATATTTCTTTTGCTATAGCATAAGAAATGCACATGCTAATTATATACTTAAAAGGCAACACTTATAACTAACTTGCGATAGTAAATAAACTCCTGCTATAAGGCACTTATTAAAGCGTGTGAGCTATCTAGATAGATTACGAATAAAGAGGTTCGCCTTACCTAATTAGGGAAGCCTAAACTTTACTATATAGCAGGAGGCCAGATTAGGAACTATAAATACTTTGTAATCTATAACGTGGCCTACACATACACAGGCCTTACCTGCTAGCGTTAGAGTATATAAATCTGTGCATAACTATATTATAGATAGATTCTCTAGCTTTCGTTTTAGTAATCTATAAACTATTGACTTATTCTAGTTTCAAGCTATTATAGTAAACAAAAGCTTAATACTTACTTGCTATTCTAAGAGACAATACAAAACTCTCTTATCTGTAGCACAACTATTAGAGAACTTATCTAGGGTTATTTTACTATATAAGAAAGTCGTTGCTTTAGGAGTAATGTAAGGCCTGTTTGATATAAACACCCTGTACTGTACGAAGGTTTGAGAACTATTTAAGTCAAGATAGTTCGTGACAAAATGTATAAGCAGGTGATACAATATCATGCTCGAAATGGCGAATATAGTTCATAAAAGGTACGGATAGGCTTCTCAACCGCCTGGGTCTGGCGATCATACACCAAGGAAATGGTCTTGAGTTGGCGCAAGGACAAAATGACAACCATTCAGCTCAGCGAGACTCAAAAGATGTAGATATACGCAGTAGCGTTTATACTAATATTAGCAGCTGCCTATAAAGAAGAGAAAGCCCTCCGTCTAGAGAAGGAGGCTAAGCATCAAGAAGCCCTTTAAGAGAAGGAAACTTAAGAAGA
>NW_006916085.1:0-2270 GCF_000464535.1 Endocarpon pusillum Z07020
TTTAGATTATTTTAAACCTTATCTTAAAGATCTATAATCTAGTCTTTTTCTCAGACTTCTGCTTTATAGGAAAGCTGTTAAAAGTCCCTTAGAAAGGTAGCAAGGTCTTACTGCCTTTATTATAAATAGTAGTACTCTTAACAAGCGGTCTCCTGCTAAAACAAGGAGTCAAAGCGATTTGCTATATCTATAAAGATATCTGAAATCTAGGCTTTTTTAAAGTCTTTAAAGTAAGATCTAAGTAATTTATAAGCGTTATCGTTAGTATATAACTATACATAAGCGACCTTAGACAGTTTCGTTAAAAAAAGCGCTACATTAATCATGAACTTTATCTTTATAGCTAACAATCAGGAGCGGAACTTCTAAGGAGGCCTGTCCTCAAATACCTCTGAGTAAGGCAACTTCTTTGTCTTCGTACTAAGCACTGTTGCAGGGCTCAGAGTCGCTTCCAACGAGACTTGCCCTTGAGGCGGTGATTCTTGTTCTGTCGGAGTTGCTAAAGGAAACTCCACCCGGACTTGCGGCTTTAGTATTGCCACAACCTTGTTGCAGAGGTTCTGAATAATCTCCTCTTTGTTACAGAGTCGATTCTTCAGCAACTTAATCTCGATACTAGTGCCTCTGTCAAGGTCTTAGTATCTTTTTTCCTAAGTTTCCTTCTCTTAAAGAGCTTTTTAATACTTAGCCTTTTTTTTTAGGCAGAGGGCTTTTTCTTTCTTATAAGCAGCTACTAATATTAATATAAACGTTATTATATATATTTAATTCTTATTAATAAGTGCTATAAAGACTAGAAGAGCTAATAGATTATCTGTTACTCTCTTTATATGCTTAATTAATGCGCACAAGGCATCTTGATCTGTAGAAGAAGCTTCGTCTAGGCTCTATCTCTAGTTACTTAAAGAAGGATAACAAACTTTACTACTCTCTCTTCTTTTTATTTAATTACAAATCATCTTAACTTAATAGTTCTTAAACCTTTATATAATATAGAGTATTTATATTAAATAGACCTTATGTTACTCCTAGAGCAATAACTTTCTTACATAGTTAAATAATCCTAGATAGGTTCTTTAATAGCTGTATTATAGATAAGAAAGTTTTGTATTATTTCTCAGGATAACAAGTAAGTATTAAGCTTTTATTTACTATAATAGCTTAAAACTAAAACAAGTTAATAGTCTATAGATTACTAAAATAAAAGCTAGAGAATCTATCTATAATATAGCTATACATAGATTTATATACTCTAACGCCAGCGGGTAAGGCCTATATATGCGTGAGCCACACTATAAGCCATAGAGTATTCATAGTTCCTAATCTGGCCTCCTGCTATATAATAAAGTTTAGGCTTCTCTAATCAGGTAAGGCGAACCTCTCTATTTATAATCCGTCCAGATAGCTTACACACTTTGATAAGTACCCTACAGCAGGAGTTTGCTTACTACTACGAGTTAGTTATAGGTGTTACCTCCTAAATATATAGTTAGCACATATATTTCCTATGCTATAGCAGAGGAAATACATCATTTATTATAATTATAAAGATGACCTTAAAAGGAGCTTATTACTAATTAAGATGCTAAACTAAATCTAGTTATATTATATATAGTTAACTTAACTAATTAGGTATCTCTTATATTAATAATAAAGGAAATTAATTTATTAGTAAAGGTACTTATTAAGATATTAATTAAAGTTCCTTTAATACTAAGTAGCTAAAAAGACAAGGAGATTATTATAATAGAAATAGAAAAAGATGCTATAAAACTAGATTTTTAATAATAAATAAATAGACTTACTAAGGCAAAATTATAAGTAATAGGTAAGCAAAGTTAAGATAATAATAATAATAAGTGCTATAAATTATAAGATCAAAAAATTATAAAAGCATATATAATATATTAGCAAAAGATCCTAATTCTAATAATATATAAATAAGTAATCTTAGATCTTATTTTTAGCACAGACTAGACTAATATAATTAAGTAAGAACTTATAGCATTATAAGCAAATAAGACTTAAAAGTAAGTTGTCCCTCTTGTAGAATCTAACATTATTATAAGTAAATAAGTATTTAATATTAAGTATACAAAGAACAAGGGAATAAATTAATTTAAAGCTAGACTTGTGGCTTAGGATTTCTTACAAAGATATAATATTAATTATAAAGAAACCTTTGCCCTAATAATATATATAGACTTCTTAAGAGTATTACTAGTAATTATAATAATAAAGAACTTAGAATACTACTAAATAAATATTAA
>NW_006916086.1:0-2009 GCF_000464535.1 Endocarpon pusillum Z07020
CAGACAACGTATATAAGAAGCAGGCGAATCGTAGGAAAAGCTATGATAGACTGCTAAGTAGGCGAGACAACAATCTCAGGGGATCCTTACACAAGCCTTGTTCCCTACTCTCTACAGGAACAAAGCAACCGCCTCAGAACTTAAAGCGAAACTAGAGCTTTACCTATTTAGAATCTATAGATATTCTGCCTAAACTAACATAATCAGAGATTATATAAGTTATTTTAAAATCTAAAAAAGATAATGCCTTAAGGCCTGACAGTATTCCTAACTAGGTTATTTATATAATTACTAATAAGTAACTAAAGCTACTTACTTACCTGTTTAGTATATACTATTATTTAGGAGTCTACCTCTTAGCCTTTAAATGTATTACTATAGTTATTATCTGCAAACCTAGGAAACCTAACTACTCTAATCTGAAAGCTTATTACTTTATTACCCTTCTTAACATACTAAATAAGGCGTTAGAAGTAATAATTACAGAATATATCTGATTTGCAGCTAAAAAACACTCTTTTTTCTTAGACACTTAAATAAGAGTAAGGCAAATAAGATTTATTAAAACAGCCCTCTAATTAATTACTAATAAAATTCATATTATATAAGGGGCTAAACGCTATAAAGTGGCTTTATTACTTAGCCTTAACGTCTCTAGTGCCTTTGACTATATTTCTTATAAAAGACTTATTTATAACCTTTGAAAGAGACGAATTCCTTTAAAGATTACTAACTAGGTTAAAGACTTCTTTTAAGATAAAGAAACTAAGGTCCGCCTTAACTAATTTATATTAGAAAATAGCAGAATATTCGTAGGTATTTTGCAGGGCTTTTGCATCTCTCTAATCCTTTACTTATTCTATAATACTAATCTCCTTAATATATATAAGAACGTGTTACTCTATATAAGCATTATAGGCTTTATTAATAATATTAATATCCTTATATATAGTCTAAGCATAAAGCAAAACTATAGAAACCTTAAATGTATATACCTTATATATAAATTGTAAGCAACCTGTTATAGATCTTTCTTTAATCTATCTAAATATAACCTGATCCACTTTTCTTGTATATCTAAGAGATTTAATATACTAGCTAAACTGTCATTACCCTTTGTAAACATAAGCCTTAACCCTAAGTTAAACATTAGGGTACTTAGAGTCTAGCTTAACCTAGTGTTATAGTAGAAACCTTATCTTTGCGTAGTTAAAGCATAAGCGGTTTACTACCTAAGCGCCTTAAAAACACTATCTATAATCTATACTATTTAGCTATATATATAGAGCTAAATATTGCCTGATTAGGTTATCCCTAATCAGATATAATATAGGATTTTATGTACTAATAACACAAAATATATCACGTGATTTATATATCAGCAGGATCTGCACTTTGTATATAGATGTATTATAATCTTACTCTATATATAAGTTATAATTATTAATAGTATTAATAGCTATTTCTAATCTATATACCTATTTAATAGATTATAAGCCTAGTATAGAATAGCTATAGATATTAATAGTAAGTAAAGGCCTAATTAAAATTACTAAGCAAGCTGTTACTCTTATAACAAGGTATAGTTGTATTATCCCTTATGACCCTGAATACATCAAAGTAGGCATCCTTCCTATTTAGGAATAGCTTATTCACTGATAAAGGGCTAATTATTATAGCTAGAAAACTATAAATAGTATTACTTAAAAGCTAGAAGAGTTAGCTTTCAGATAGTAATATTTATAATTCTCTAACCTTAATAATTAGCCTGTTATAAGCGAATAAGCTATTCCTAAATAGGAAGGATGCTCACTTTGATGTATTCGGGGTTATAAGGGATACTTAATTATAAAATGTAAGTAAGTTAAATACTCTAGGGCTACAGAATTACAAGTCTATAGATTTAAAAGCAGAGGTATTAATTATATTATAGTTTATCTTAAGTCTTAGAAATCAGCTTATTATAACTTATAAATTAATTAATCTTATTAGAATTAACTAAGTATAAT
>NW_006916087.1:0-2164 GCF_000464535.1 Endocarpon pusillum Z07020
AGGTCTGCATTATAAAAGAGGTATAGAATCAATAATATTAATAATCTCTAAGGGATTTCTATTATTACTAGTGTCTCTAGTAATATAAAGTTATTAACTTTTACTTCTATATAATAGTTTAAGAGAAAATCTGCTACTTATTATATAAGTAATTCTAGGATTCTTCTCTTTCTTAGATTATAAGTAAGCTAAGCATATAAGACTTTATTAAATGCTTTAAAGACGTCTAATAATAAAAGACTAGCTATCCTTTTTCTTCCTCTTCTCTAAATTATATATATTTTCTTTATAATTTATTAGAGTACTATTTCTGTAGCTTAGCCTATATATATATTATATTAAGTTTTAGAAAGTAAATTATATATTTTAGCTATATATTTGATTTGGTTTAAGATAACTACTTTTAAGATTTTTCTTATAGTATTAAGAAGAGCTATTAGTTTATATATTCCCGGGTTTGTGTAATCGCTTTTTCCTAGTTTCTTAAGCATTACTATATATACTATTTTGTAGTAATCTAGTTAAACTCTTTAGTTTAAGCATGCTTAAAAGAAACGCTTAACTAGAGTTATCTTTTCTTATACAACTAATTAGATTATCTAGTTTAAGAGCTTATCTAATCCCTTTTAAGATCTTTCTTATAATATTAAGAAGAGCTATTAGTCTATATGCTCCCGGGTTTATATAATCGCTTTTTTTTAGTTTCTTAAGTATTACTATATATACTATTTTATAGTAATTTAGTTAAACTCCTTAATCTAAGCATGCTTAAAAGAGACGCTTAACTAGGGTTATCTTTTCTTATATAACTAATTAGATTACTTGGTTTAGGAGCTTGTCTAGTCCTAAAACGTTGTCTTTTATTATATAGTTTGTTGCTCTAAGGATCTCTTTCTTTATAATCTCTTCTTATTAAAGGATTTCTAAAAAGTAATAAAAGTTTTCTAGATTACTTAGGTTAACCTCTAAAGGAAGAAGCTTATATCCTGTAGCAGTTTTGCTTTAGACTCTGTATTCTTTGCTTTATATAAGCCTTGCTTAAGGATTAGGAGTAAGACTTATATAGTTTAGTTCTAGGATTATTGTTTTGCCTATTATATAATCTTCTAGATATTATTTAGCTTAAAGCTAGCTTTTTATATTATATTTTAGAATTTATCTCTTTTTGCTTTACTTAATATCTTATCTTTTTGACTTTAAGTTTGTATAAATTTCTGCTATATTTCAAAATATAGGTAGTAAGTAAACTATCTTCTTATAGCTCTTATTATCTTTATTACTGTCTAGTAGTCTTTTGTACTATTATTTGCCTAGTAATTATATATATAATTAGTATATAGCACACCCCTTAAGGAGTTAAAGACTATTAGAAAAAGATTAAAGTAAAGCTTTAAAAGATTTAAGGGGAAAATGCTTTTATATAATTATAAAAGTGTATAAGGCCACCTTAATAAAGGCTCTAGAGATAAAGACCTTTACCTTACTACTAGATCTCTATACTAAGAAACTAGCGACTAAGGCAATCGCTAGAATTTATATAATAAAAGCGGCAACTAGCATTAAGAAAATATATAAATAAATCTATAAGCAAATAATAAGCAAAAAAGAGAGAATAGTAATCTCTTAAAGCTCTCTAGCAGATTATATAAATACTTAGGCAGACTAGTTTACATCTAAACCTTAGAAGGTCTAATAAATAAAGAAGACCTTACTTTTATAAGAAAAGAATCAGGAACAACATTATAATAAAAGGCTCTTAAAGTTATATAAAGGACTTACTTTGTATTATAATAAGAGATAAAAAGACTATTAAAAATCTAGTAAAAAGGGTGCTTATTTAAGAAATTAATAGTTATACTTAATAGAATATATAATAAAGATATATATAAGTCTTAAGAAATATAAAAGCGCTTTATTAATATAACTTTATATAAGCAAAATAGGCTTTAACGCCTTTCTATATAAAATAAAAGTTCCTAATATCTTAAGTCTAAACTATAATTGCTTAAGAGAAGAAAGCATAATAGTAGAACATGTTCTACTAAACTACCCTAAGTGGTTTATAGAGAGAGAAGAGCTTATATACCCCCTCTATATAACTAATATCAAGGAAATCCTAACCTTTAAGAAAGAGTCAAAGGCAGCTATCAGGATGATCTAGCGT
>NW_006916088.1:0-8321 GCF_000464535.1 Endocarpon pusillum Z07020
TAGAATTATTAATAAAAGTTAATAAACCTTAAGAATCTTTATATTATGCGAATATCTCTTAGCTTAGGTTTCTTTTACTTCTAAATAACTTATATATGCTCTAGATCTATCTAAATACTGTCACGTGTCACGTTGGAAGCAGGCGACGAGTACGCGAGATCTTCAGCCCATGTTGAGTGCTATCCTAAGACTGAAGAGTCGACGGTGAGGGCCCTGGGGTCGCTTCTATATAGCATGCATGCCCCTTACTAACGTCTAGTGCTAATCAATACCCGGCGCCCTAGCGCTAGCGGGCGACAAGCATGGCAGCCGTGACAAATACCCTCTAGAGTTATAATTAACTTAAGATACTTTACTAACTATATATAGAACTTATATTTCTTAATATTAGCCTAAATATCACTTTTATAAAGAATCTATAAGACTTCCTGTACATGTTGCTTGTGTTCTTTTCTTAATTAGCTAAAGAATAAGATGTCATCTAGATATAATATAATGAATTTTCCAAATATCTTTATAAATTTCTTATTTATAAAGTGTTAAAACGTTACTAACGTAAAGATTAATCTGAATAATAATACTCTATATTAGTAGTTATTATATATAGTACTAAATATAGTAAGTTTATAGTCCTTTATAATTGCTAAACAAATCTAGTAATATGCTTATTAAATATCTAGTTTAGAGAAGACTATAGCTTTTTTAAGAAGACTTATAATCTTATTAATCTAAAGAATAATATAGCTATTCTTCTTTATAATAGCGTTTAGATCCCTAAAATTAATACAGAAACAAAGTCCCTCTTAAGGTTTCTGTATCAGAAGAATTAGTAATGCAAATAAGGTAGTGCTTAATTTAATAAACCTCTTCTTAAGATGCTCCTTAATATATTTCTTGATCACCTTAAGCTTATTTAGGCTTATCTTACATAAGGGCTACGTTCAGAGTAGTTTGGCACCTGCTTCTAGTTTGATCTTGTAGTCATACCCCTTTCTGTGCTTTAGAAGAGTATTAGAAGCCTCCTTCAAGAAGATATCTGCGAATTCTTGAAATTCCACTAGAAGAATCTTCTTTAGATCTGGTTCTGGCTAAATCTATTTCTTAATGTATTTATTTATATTTTTTACTATAATAGCGAATATTTCTGTACTAGAGGTGATTAATAATCGCTTAAATGCTGTAATGCTTATAGGCTTAGTACTATACTAGGCTGCCCTAGTCTCCTTGACCTTCCTTCTGTAGGTGGTAGCTATAGTCGTCCTGCTACTTAGAGTCTTCTTTACCTTAATAAGGTGTAAAGATCGTAAAACAGCCAAGGCTATTTTAGGACGCTTAAGAATCTTTATTACCTGTAGTAGTAATGCCCTAATCAGGTTAGCCTAAAATTTAGCTATATATATATAATTAAATTTATTATATAGCTTCTTTACTAGCTTTTCTTTTGCTGCTTACTCCTTAGCCTTAGGCTTATTACTCTAACTCTTATAATTCTGCTAAAATATAAGTTACTCTTTATAATTATAATTCTTTACAAACTTTACTAATAAATCTCTAGGATCTAGAATATAGCTATATAGCCTTATCTATTTCTTCCCTAAGATTATAAGGTACATAATCTTTATTATATAGATTCTTACTAGTGTTTACTAACATATATAAGCAAATAGAAGGCCTAAGAAATAAATTAATAGATCTTACTAGCAAAATTAGAGATAGGAATAGGTTTGGCTAGATCTACTACATTAATCTGTAATCTTTTATAAAGTTATTTTGCTAATTAATAGTCTATAACTACACTTAACTAATATCCTATATTTAATAGTACTAATATTATTAATCTTTTTTTCCTTCTCTTAATGCTAATATTAACTAGAAATAAAGCCTTAAAATCACTCTTTATTACTATAATAAGGATCCTTATAGCTTCTTTATTAGTTATACTGCTAGGCCTGCTTATAATGTCTTAGTGGTGGGTAGCTCTTTTCCTAATTGCTCTTATGCCTGAGGGTAATTCTTTATATAGTATCTTATTTTTTTATAATAGTAATATCTTATTATAGACACATTTCGCAAAAGTTATAACTTAAGTACTAGCTTCTTCTTCTTTACTATTAATTCGTTAGCGGATTATTAAGTATTAGGAACTATAGGCCTTGCTAGTATACTAGCGCTAACTATTAATTTATTTAAGATAATATATCAGGGGTTAATCGGGGTCACAAGGGATAGTACTTTAGAAATAAAAAAAACAAGAACAGAATAAAGATGAATAAAAAGATAAATAAATAAGATGGAGAGTCGTATTTTAAGACTGTGAAAAGCTGCTCCGAGTAGTGATCGTTAAGGGAACCTGTTGTGAAGGGTGAATGTAATAGGCAGAGGCCATTGCGTCTTTATAGTTAAGAGGAACTCTATGACTACTAGCGATACCTCTGATAAGGTGCGAGTACAGTGCATCGAAGGGAGCAGTTTCTAGCGGTCGGGCAACCAGGGGCCCAGAAAAGGGAAGTTGGGGGTGTCAGCGGAAGACGGAGTTCTCTGACCACCGCAACTGTTCGCCACGCGCTATTACTCAGAAATGTATACACTCACAAATGCTGCAGTTAGCATTGCATCGAAGGGAGCAGTTTCTAGCGGTCGGGCAACCAGGGGCCCAGAAAAGGGAAGTTGGGGGTGTCAGCGGAAGACGGAGTTCTCTGACCACCGCAACTGTTCGCCACGCGCTATTACTCAGAAATGTATACACTCACAAATGCTGCAGTTAGCATTGCAATGCTGATTTATGATCTCCTTCTAGGTGATTCTATAGCTTGCCTCTTCTATATATATATATAGCGGTCATCCTACTCCTCAGGGGTTGAGATAGCAAGTCAATCAATCCATTCCATCTACTTTCTCTTGCTTACTAATCTAATCTGCACTGCTTCATGACATACTTCTAACAGGGGGGGGGGGTTTTTGAAGCTTGTGAAGTTAGTTAAATTAGACTGGGTGACAAAAAAGGCGGTAGCACGTCACATGACCCCATGGTGCAACAGACGCCGAAAACAGCGTCAAAAACTGCCTAAATCAGCGTCCTATGTCCCGGAATCTAGTTCGAGTTGTGAGGTAGTCTAGGCGCCTATGCGCTACCTCTTCCGGTTAGCCCCGCCCCGATCGGGGAACACCGCCGCTCGCCGCTTGGCGCGGGTAATACCAACCTCAGATCATGAAAAGATGATTCCCTATCCCCAACCCTATGGTACTTGCAGACACTAGGTTTACTACGACTGTCAAGAGAATATCTGTGCACAAACGGTGTGGAATTCCGTTCTATGACTCAAAGTAAAAATGATAGCGATACTTCGTTTGTAGGTCATGCTTAGCGCAGTCGGTCAAGCTGATGTTGACATCACCTGATTACTCGTTCGACGCTGCTTTTTTTTCTTGCTTTTTTCTGTAATACAGATGATGAACCTCCTACCGTGGTTATAAACAATGGTCAAGAGGCGGAGAGACAGGAGGCGAAGAGTTAAGAGGCGGAGATACAAGAGGCCCAGAGACGAGAGGGGGAGAGAAGATAAGCGAATACACAAATAGCAGAAAAAGGAAAAGCGGAGAGACGATTACTAGAGAGTTTGCAAGCGGAGAGCTACCAATTGGCGACACAAGCCAGAGATGCGGGACTAAATTCAGACAAAATGGTGATTTTTGCGGACCACGAGAGCAATCCCTTAAATATTCAGAATCTTCATGACGACTTGGTACTAGATGAAGAAGAGGTTAACCACTAGACTCGTCGATACCTCCGGTCAGGTACGCACGAACTCATCGTTAACGACAGGGTTGCCTCGTGCGAACAAGCCTATCATTCCACAACCCGCCATGTCCCTCCCGCCCTCATATTTGTTATCCCACATAGTCAAGAGACCTTATTTCTGTCAAACTGAAGTGCTACCGAGGGGTAAAAAACCAGGAGGCCTTGCTGCAAAGTAAGGTTTACACCTGTCCGCAGCATTATAGCCCATGTCCACCAGCACCGGAGCCCATGCAAACAACGCCGCTATCTGGCCAACACCCCACAGGTTTTCTCCTGTTTCCCCGTCAGAAATCAGACTCATCATATAACGTCCTCTCATGATGTTGCGCAAGAAACTGATTGCCAAACCCGCCAGGGTCACGGATATCAACATGACGCAGACTCCAACAACCCATTCTGCTTTAGAATATTGAAACTCAGATTCTTTTGTGTTTGCTCTCTCCAATATCCGCACCCATCTCTCTCGTCGGAGCCACAGGAACAACCACATACAAATGAGGATAAAGCCGAGGACAGCATATGAGGTCAATTCCGGAAGTATTCTGCGGTTGATAAATGGTCCGACCAAATATTTCATCCATGTCTTGTTTCTATTCTCGACGACGTTTATGCATGTCTTAATGATCCTGCTGAACTGTTGTGGATAGATGAGGAGTATACACTCAGCCAGAATCGTAAAAACAAAGGTAGCGATACCAGAAGAGGCAAAGACTATCATCCGCTCGATGGAAAAGTAGTATGAGCTTAGTGTTAACAAAACGCTCATGCTATTTAGACCGATCACTTGTGCTATCATGGAATTTTCATAGGTAGGAGACGATTCTTGGGTTTGTCGAACAAAGCATGCGAGTGAGATTGCTGTTGCGAAAGAAAGCTGAGACCAGAGACAAGTTTGATGGCTTTGACTGAGCCAAGTTACAAAGCCGCTGGTATCGCGAGATTGTCGAAAGACTGAAAAAAAGAAGAGATCCACGAATATGACGGGCCCGAACAGAATTGCAAGACCAAGTTGGAACATGTAGGAAATGACTACCTGAGAAATGATCAGAGCTTATAAATATGATTAGGCGGTCTCAAATCTCTTACCCCAATTCCAGTCAAGTCAGGATTGCCCGTCCCATATACCAGGAGGCAGACCTTATTGCAGCCCGTGATGAGAGATTCCAAGTCTGCGTTCGGGTCCAGCTCAATTGGCAGGAGGTCTAGTCGCGAGGTAAAGTTGCAGGACATTTGGTTCCGACTGTTGACTATTGATTGGTGATCGCACCGGCGAATTGTGAAGGAGTCTATGGCGTGAACAAACGGCCCAAAAGACCTGGATAGAGACTGTAAAAAAGATGGGAAAATCCACAATGTCAGGGAGCGACTCCGTGCGTGCAGAAATGAAAGAAGCAATAGCCAATCCTATGAATAAAGAAGGAAATATTTTGTTAGGTCGCGGGCGATATGGCAGCTACACGCAGGGTGCCGATAGACAGAACACTGAAAGCTGAAGCAGGGTAAGTTTCTGTCAGACAAACGCTAGTTTACGGTCCTCTGAGGGCCGCGGTCCTTTGGTTCCAACATGTCTGACAGTTTCTCCAGCCCCTAGATGATCATGATATAGATCCGACTTAGTAACCTTGGCGTTCGTTCAGCTACCTCGAGGACAAAACGCGTTTTTCGCGTTTTTTTCACGTTTTCTCCTATCACACTCTGTCTTTACCAGCGAATTATGTCTCAACGCTGTGCATTGGCTGAAATTGATGGTAACTGGGCTATAGGCCATCAATTATCTGTCAATGATAGAGCTCAAATAGTCAGCGCGATCAAATGTGGCGCCGGGCCACGCAAAGCTGACAAGACCCTTAAATTTCCACCTTAAACCTTATTTAATTAGCGAGGTGGAGTAGACAAAACTCTCAATTAGTAGTGTACGGAGGCGTGCATCAAAAGTCTTCAATATACGCTAACTAGGATGAGTGAAAGCTAGCCCTTCCTGTATTAGCCTATCAATAGTAGGCCGAGGGTGCGTAAGGATGGTCCGGGGCGGGATAGCTCAAGCTTGGCTGACATAGGCCTGTAGGTCACCTCAAGCCACCTAAGAAGGGCCCTAGCTGTCTCTAATTAAGGGGGTCATGACAGCGGCTCTAGGGCTCTATCTCAATAGCGCATCCTTTACACAACGCTAAAGCTTAGATCCAGTGTGCTAGTAGCACTCTAATTTTAGCGTATATTGAAGACTTTTGATGCACGCCTCCGTACGCAGTAGCTAATTAGAGATCTAAGATACAAAAGTTCGGATGAATAGCTCCCTGGGCGCCAAGGCCCACAGCGTACATCCAGAATCACAACACCAAAGAATCAGCATCTATTGCTATTGTGATGACGGGGTTACTGGTGCCTCTGATATAGAGGAGGGGTGTCACTAAATAGCTATCGATGGGCTATTATATGACTGTGTATGGGCTGGTTGTCTCTATTGCTATATATAAAGCAACAGAGATCTATGTACTGTGCGCCGTTTGAAACAGCGTAGTCAGTGGGTATTGGATTTACCACTGCGCCATCTCCGGGGGCGGAGCCACTCCAAGCCGCGAGGGGTCTTGGCATAGAGTCTTGGTGCTGTGAAGGCACCGTAATACTAGTAGTTGCCGCCTACAGATAATGACCACGGCCCTGTGGTCATAGAACAGAGCTAAGAAACGCAAAGAGACTGTTTTCTTTAAAATCAGCACCTGTTTTAATCTTGGTGCACTTAACGCAGCGCAGATGCGTGTGAAGATCGTGATGCAGTAGAGCCTTTAACCGCACGCAGAAATTGATCATGGCCCTGTGGGCTTTATCAATTCATTGAAGTTTGATACACGACTAAGCATGCTCTTGTTAATCACAAATGCGGGTGTACTAATAATTTCCCACACTGTAAGACAGTATTTCATTGATAAGAGTGTACCAGCAGGCTGGTTTCAGGCTTAGCGCTCCTGTCCCTAGCGGGTTTAGCCTGTCAAGGCTGCAGACGTCATATTCCATCAAAAATCTGAGTATGTAAAACAGGCGAAATCCGTACAAAACGCACAATTTATAAAGGAGACAGGGTCTGCAGAGTTTATACATGGTGTAGAGTTGAAGATGGGCGAATAGGGCACAGAATGCACAGAATGCACAGAATTTACAGATTTACAGAGGGTAGAGCTATAAAGCAAATAATACGCAGAGCACGCAGAATTGCAGAGCAATCCCTCGCCTCTTCCACTCATCGCTGTGTTCAGATTAGGGCGGGAGCTGTGCTTACTTTAATCACAGGTGAGCGGCCTGAGCGGCCTGAGCGGCCTTAGCGGCCTGAGCTCCCTGTACGCAGGGGGTGAGTGTTGGTGGCTGACGGGTGAGCGCTCACCCCCGTACACCTAACACGCATCTACTGCCCAACCATCGACCTGCGGTTTTACTACGGTACTATGCGTAGATATTGTAAGCTCCACTCTAGTAACAGCTTGTAAAAGCTAAGATAGAGCGCCACAAAATCGCTCAATTAGGACTATTTATATAGCTAGTATCTTGCATCTTTTTACTTTAAGTCATGCAAGCCGACTCACACCTACCACTGGTCTGTGATTCACGGATCGCCGATAGAGGTGTTAGAAGTATGCCATGAAGCAGTGCAGATTAGATTAGTAAGCAAGAGAAAGTAGATGGAATGGATTGATTGACTTGCTATCTCAACCCCTGAGGAGTAGGATGACCGCTATATATATATATAGAAGAGGCAAGCTATAGAATCACCTAGAAGGAGATCATAAATCAGCGTTGCAATGCTAACTGCAGCATTTGTGAGTGTATGCGTTTCTGAGTAATAGCGCGTGGCGAACAGTTGCGGTGGTCGGAGAACTCCGTCTTCCGCTGACAAGAGGAGTGTTAAAATAATGCATTTAGCTTTCCGCATCAAATCGCCCTATACTACGGCACCAGGCAGAAGGATTTGTAGCACAGCGCTAGTATTGATCATCCAAAACACCTGTTATACCCTTGATCCAAGTCGATATAGGTCTAGCGGCAATAGATCGAGATAATCGAGTGGATAAATCCAAGAGAAGCTTCGAGAAACTGTGGTGGCGTTGTATCTAATACTAGTAACTCTTAGCACCGTGCTTCAATTACTTCTGCCTGGTACTGTAGTACACGCAGAACGGCAGTGAGCGCCACGGTCTGCGCCGCCTTCCCCGATCACCGCACTATGCTAAAAAGTCGGGGCCTGGCATAGGGCGGTCTGTACCGTTGTTAGCTAAGGAAGCCTGTGGAGGTCCTCCGGTCCTGCATTATTGGCCTTAAAACAACGCCACAAGCTCAAGGCAGACATTGCAACTCTTCTAGGCGGAGCCAGAGCAAAGAACGGTCCAGAAAATAATCTACTGCGCTCTAGGCTCTCTCCACTGGCTGTAGAGTACTTGTAGCTGGCACTGACAGCAATTGTGATGTGTTGGTTTAGGCATTACATTAATCTGGGCGGACAGGTACAGTACTAGGTCAAAAGTCTCTGTGCACA